>NC_057808.1:527095590-527141615 GCF_018294505.1 Triticum aestivum | reverse complement strand
GTGGGGGCCACCTCACACTTTGCCGTCTGCTGGCAGACGGCAAAGATCTGGCAGATGGCAAAGAGCTTCTTTGCCGTCAGCCTTTTCTTTGCTGTCTGCTTTTGGGTAGCTGATGCAAAGAGCTTCTTTGTCGTTAGCTAGCAGACGGCAAAGATCTGGCAGATGGCAAATTAGCTGATTCCAGTAGTGAGAGTGCCAATCGTGTGGGGGCCGGTTGTCTTGCTAGATCTTTACATTTTCTTTTTTGAACACCAGATATTTACATCGTCTGGTGATTTTTAAACTCGCACACAAGTACACAAAAATATGATTTTTCAAACCGGTATGGTTAGCCGTTGCATGTACATGTAGTTCAAATTTGAATTACGGTCATTAAATGGCAAGAAAATCACTTAAATGTCTTTAAAAGGTTTCAATGACCCCTGAAATTTTCCAAATTTTAACATGACAGTTGTATTAGTGCATGTTAAACATAGAAAAAAATTTCAAGGCCATAAGAGGAAGCTATCTCCCGTTCGTCATCAAACATGCATTGTTCCCTCTCGGAAGCACGAACCTTCTAGTGAGTTGCTCCGGTTTGTGAGGGGGGTGTGTCCAAACTTTCGTCAAACAGGCCAATTTTTTACCACATCATCTTGCTGGCATGACATTACATCAAGCATGGTCTCATGTTTTACTCCATGCATGTGCCCATGCGGTGAGACCAATATGTTTGAAAATTCCTTCTATTTTACTGCACATGGAATTAACTCGCACACAAGTACACAAATATGATTTTTCAAACCGTTATGGTTAGCCGTTGTATGTAGATGTAGTTCAAATTTGAATTACGGTCATTAAATGGCTAGAAAGTCACTTAAATGTCTTTAAAAGGTCAAATGACCGCTAGAATTTTAAATTTTCACATTACAGTTGTAGCAGTGCACGTTAAACCTAGAACAAATTTGAAGGCCGTAAGAGGAAGCAATCTCCTGTTCATCATCGAACATGCATTGTTCCCTTTCGGAACCACGAGCCTTCTAGTGAGTTCCTCCGGTTTGTGAGGGGTGTGTGTCCAAAGTTTCGTCAAACATGCCAATTTTTTTACCACATCATCTTGGTGGCATGACATTACCTCAAGCAAGGTTTCATGTTTTTCTCATCATTTTTTAATTTTTTGGAATTAAAATGCCATGGCACTACATGCATACATATGCATGTGTCCATGTCGTGAGACCAATATGTTTGAAAATTCCTTCTAATTTACTGCACATGGAATTAACTCTCACACAAGTACACAAATATGATTTTTCAAACCGTTATGGTTAGGCGTTGCCTATAGATGTAGTTCAAATTTGAATTAGGGTCATTAAATAGCTAGAAAATCACTTAAATGTCTTTAAAAGGTCAAATGACCCCTACAATTTTCCAAATTTTCACATTACAGTTGTAGTAGTGCAGGTTAAACGTAGAAAATATTTAAAGGCTGTAGGAGGAAGCTATCTCCCGTTCATCATCAAACATGCATTGTTCCCTCTCGGAAACCACGAGCCTTCTAGTGAGTTGCTCCGATTTGTGAGGGGTGTGTGTCCAAACATTCATCAAACATGCCAATCTTTTTACCACATCATCTTGGAGGCATGACATTACATCAAGCAAGGTTTCATGTTTTTCTCATCATTTTTTAATTTTTTGGAATTAAAATGCCATGGCACTCCATGCATACATATGAATGTGTCCATGTCGTGAGACCAATATGTTTGAAAATTCCTTCTAATTTACTGCACATGGAATTAACTCGCACACAAGTACACAAATATGATTTTTCAAACCGTTATGGTTAGGCGTTGCCTATAGATGTAGTTCAAATTTGAATTAGGGTCATTAAATAGCTAGAAAATCACTTAAATGTCTTTAAGAGGTCAAATGACCCCTAGAATTTTCCAAATTTTCACATTACAGTTGTAGTAGTGCATGTTAAACGTAGAAAAAAATTAAAGGCCGTAAGAGGAAGCTATCTCCCGTTCGTCAGCAAACATGCATTGTTCCCTCTCGGAAACCACGAGCCTTCTAGTGAGTTGCTTCGGTTTGTGAGGGGTGTGTGTCCAAACTTTCATCAAACATGCCAATTTTTTTACCACACCATCTTGGTGGCATGACATTACATCAAGCAAGGTTTCATGTTTTTCTCATCATTTTTTAATTTTTGGGATTTAAAATGCCATGGCACTCCATGCATACATATGCATGTGTCCATGTCGTGAGACCAATATGTTTGAAAATTCCTTCTAATTTACTGCACATGGAATTAACTCGCACACAAGTACACAAATATGATTTTTCAAACTGTTATGGTTAGGCGTTGCCTATAGATATAGTTCAAATTTGAATTAGGGTCATTAAATAGCTAGAAAATCACTTAAATGTCTTTAAAAGTCTAATGACCCCTAGAATTCTCCAAATTTTCACATTACAGTTGTAGTAGTGCACGTTAAACATAGAAAAAATTTAAAGCCCGTAAGAGGAAGCTATCTCCCGTTCGCCATCCAACATGCATTGTTCCCTCTCAGAAACCACGAGCCTTCTAGTGAGTTGCTTCGGTTTGTGAGGGGTGTGTGTCCAAACTTTCATCAAACATGCCAATTTTTCTACCACATCATCTTGGTGGCATGACATTACATCAAGCAAGGTTTCATGTTTTTCTCCTCTTTTTTTAATTTTTTGGAATTAAAATGCCATGGCACTCCATGCATACATATGCATGTGTCCATGTCGTGAGACCAATATGTTTGAAAATTCCTTCTAATTTACTGCACATGGAATTAACTCGCACACAAGTACACAAATATGATTTTTCAAACCGTTATGGTTAGGCGTTGCCTATAGATATAGTTCAAATTTGAATTAGGGTCATTAAATAGCTAGAAAATCACATAAATGTCTTTAAAAGGTCAAATGACCCCTAGAATTTTCCAAATTTTCACATTACAGCTGTAGTAGTGCACGTTAAACGTAGAAAAAATTTAAAGGCCGTAAGAGGAAGCTATCTCCCGTTCGTCATCAAACATGCATTGTTCCCTCTCGGAAACCACGAGCCTTCTAGTGAGTTGCTCCGGTTTGTGAGGGGTGTGTGTCCAAACTTTCATCAAACATGCCAATTTTTCTACCACATCATCTTGGTGGCATGACATTACATCAAGCAAGGTTTCATGTTTTTCTCATCATTTTCTAATTTTTTGGAATTAAAATGCCATGGCACTCCATGCATACATATGCATGTGTCCATGTCGTGAGACCAATATGTTTGAAAATTCCTTCTAATTTACTGCACATGGAATTAACTCGCACACAAGTACACAAATATGATTTTTCAAACCGTTATGGTTAGGCGTTCGCTATAGATGTAGTTCAAATTTGAATTGGGGTCATTAAATGGCTACAAAATCACTTAAATGTCTTTAAAAGGTCAAATGACCCCAAGAATTTTCCAAATTTTCACATTACAGTGGTAGTAGTGCACGTTAAACGTAGAAAAAATTTGAAGGCCGTAAGAGAAGCAATTTCCTGTTCATCATCAAACATGCATTGTTCCCTCTCGGAACCACGAGCCTTCTAGTGAGTTCCTCCGGTTTGTGAGGGGTGTGTGTCCAAAGTTTCGTCAAACATGCCAATTTTTTTACCACATCATCTTGGTGGCATGACATTACCTCAAGCAAGGTTTCATGTTTTTCTCATCATTTTTTAATTTTTTGGAATTAAAATGCCATGGCACTACATGCATACATATGCATGTGTCCATGTCGTGAGACCAATATGTTTGAAAATTCCTTCTAATTTACTGCACATGGAATTAACTCTCACACAAGTACACAAATATGATTTTTCAAACCGTTATGGTTAGGCGTTGCCTATAGATGTAGTTCAAATTTGAATTAGGGTCATTAAATAGCTAGAAAATCACTTAAATGTCTTTAAAAGGTCAAATGACCCCTACAATTTTCCAAATTTTCACATTACAGTTGTAGTAGTGCAGGTTAAACGTAGAAAATATTTAAAGGCTGTAGGAGGAAGCTATCTCCCGTTCATCATCAAACATGCATTGTTCCCTCTCGGAAACCACGAGCCTTCTAGTGAGTTGCTCCGATTTGTGAGGGGTGTGTGTCCAAACATTCATCAAACATGCCAATCTTTTTACCACATCATCTTGGAGGCATGACATTACATCAAGCAAGGTTTCATGTTTTTCTCATCATTTTTTAATTTTTTGGAATTAAAATGCCATGGCACTCCATGCATACATATGAATGTGTCCATGTCGTGAGACCAATATGTTTGAAAATTCCTTCTAATTTACTGCACATGGAATTAACTCGCACACAAGTACACAAATATGATTTTTCAAACCGTTATGGTTAGGCGTTGCCTATAGATGTAGTTCAAATTTGAATTAGGGTCATTAAATAGCTAGAAAATCACTTAAATGTCTTTAAGAGGTCAAATGACCCCTAGAATTTTCCAAATTTTCACATTACAGTTGTAGTAGTGCATGTTAAACGTAGAAAAAAATTAAAGGCCGTAAGAGGAAGCTATCTCCCGTTCGTCAGCAAACATGCATTGTTCCCTCTCGGAAACCACGAGCCTTCTAGTGAGTTGCTTCGGTTTGTGAGGGGTGTGTGTCCAAACTTTCATCAAACATGCCAATTTTTTTACCACACCATCTTGGTGGCATGACATTACATCAAGCAAGGTTTCATGTTTTTCTCATCATTTTTTAATTTTTGGGATTTAAAATGCCATGGCACTCCATGCATACATATGCATGTGTCCATGTCGTGAGACCAATATGTTTGAAAATTCCTTCTAATTTACTGCACATGGAATTAACTCGCACACAAGTACACAAATATGATTTTTCAAACTGTTATGGTTAGGCGTTGCCTATAGATATAGTTCAAATTTGAATTAGGGTCATTAAATAGCTAGAAAATCACTTAAATGTCTTTAAAAGTCTAATGACCCCTAGAATTCTCCAAATTTTCACATTACAGTTGTAGTAGTGCACGTTAAACATAGAAAAAATTTAAAGCCCGTAAGAGGAAGCTATCTCCCGTTCGCCATCCAACATGCATTGTTCCCTCTCAGAAACCACGAGCCTTCTAGTGAGTTGCTTCGGTTTGTGAGGGGTGTGTGTCCAAACTTTCATCAAACATGCCAATTTTTCTACCACATCATCTTGGTGGCATGACATTACATCAAGCAAGGTTTCATGTTTTTCTCCTCTTTTTTTAATTTTTTGGAATTAAAATGCCATGGCACTCCATGCATACATATGCATGTGTCCATGTCGTGAGACCAATATGTTTGAAAATTCCTTCTAATTTACTGCACATGGAATTAACTCGCACACAAGTACACAAATATGATTTTTCAAACCGTTATGGTTAGGCGTTGCCTATAGATATAGTTCAAATTTGAATTAGGGTCATTAAATAGCTAGAAAATCACATAAATGTCTTTAAAAGGTCAAATGACCCCTAGAATTTTCCAAATTTTCACATTACAGCTGTAGTAGTGCACGTTAAACGTAGAAAAAATTTAAAGGCCGTAAGAGGAAGCTATCTCCCGTTCGTCATCAAACATGCATTGTTCCCTCTCGGAAACCACGAGCCTTCTAGTGAGTTGCTCCGGTTTGTGAGGGGTGTGTGTCCAAACTTTCATCAAACATGCCAATTTTTCTACCACATCATCTTGGTGGCATGACATTACATCAAGCAAGGTTTCATGTTTTTCTCATCATTTTCTAATTTTTTGGAATTAAAATGCCATGGCACTCCATGCATACATATGCATGTGTCCATGTCGTGAGACCAATATGTTTGAAAATTCCTTCTAATTTACTGCACATGGAATTAACTCGCACACAAGTACACAAATATGATTTTTCAAACCGTTATGGTTAGGCGTTCGCTATAGATATAGTTCAAATTTGAATTGGGGTCATTAAATGGCTACAAAATCACTTCAATGTCTTTAAAAGGTCAAATGACCCCAAGAATTTTCCAAATTTTCACATTACAGTGGTAGTAGTGCACGTTAAACGTAGAAAAAATTTGAAGGCCGTAAGAGAAGCAATTTCCTGTTCATCATCAAACATGCATTGTTCCCTCTCGGAACCACGAGCCTTCTAGTGAGTTGCTCCGGTTTGTGAGGCGTGTGTGTCCAAACTTTCGTCAAACATGCTAATTTGTTTACCACATCATCTTGGTGGCATGACATTGCATCAAGCAACGTTTCATGTTTTTCTCATCATTTTTTAATTTTTTGGAATTAAAATGCCATGGCACTCCATGCATACATATGCATGTGTCCATATCGTGAGACCAATATGTTTGAAAATTCCTACTAATTTACTCCACATGGAATGAACTCGCACACAAGTACACAAATATGATTTTTCAAACTGTTATGGTTAGGTGTTGCCTATAGATGTAGTTCAAATTTGAATTAGGGTCATTAAATATCTAGAAAATCACTTAAATGTCTTTAAAAGGTCAAATGACCCCTAGAATTTTCAAAATTTTCACATTACAGTTGTAGTAGTGCATCTTAAACATAGAAAAAAATTAAAGGCCGTAAGAGGAAGCTATCTCCCGTTCGTCATCAAACATGCATTGTTCCCTCTCGGAAACCAGGAGCCTTCTAGTGAGTTGCTCCGGTTTGTGAGGAGTGTGTGTCCAAACTTTCATCAAACATACCAATTTTTTTACCACATCATCTTGGTGGCATGACATTACATCAAGCAAGGTTTCATGTTTTTCTCATCATTTTTTAATTTTTTGGAATTAAAATGCCATGGCACTCCATGCATACATATGCATGTGTCCATGTCGTGAGACCAATATGTTTGAAAATTCCTTCTAATTTACTGCACATGGAATTAACTCTCAGACAAGTACACAAATATGATTTTTCAAACCGTTATGGTTAGGCGTTGCCTATAGATGTAGTTCAAATTTGAATTAGGGTCATTAAATAGCTAGAAAATCACTTAAATGTCTTTAAAAGGTCAAATGACCCCTACAATTTTCCAAATTTTCACATTACAGTTGTAGTAGTGCACGTCAAACGTAGAAAATATTTAAAGGCCGTAAGAGGAAGCTATCTCCCGTTCATCATCAAACATGCATTGTTCCCTCTCGGAAACCACGAGCCTTCTAGTGAGTTGCTCCGGTTTGTGAGGGGTGTGTTCATCAAATATGCCAATCTTTTTACCACATCATCTTGGAGGCATGACATTACATCAAGCAAGGTTTCATGTTTTTCTCATCATTTTTTAATTTTTTGGAATTAAAATGCCATGGCACTCCATGCATACATATGAATGTGTCCATGTCGTGAGACCAATATGTTTGAAAATTCCTTCTAATTTACTGCACATGGAATTAACTCGCACACAAGTACACAAATATGATTTTTCAAACCGTTATGGTTAGGCGTTGCCTATAGATGTAGTTCAAATTTGAATTAGGGTCATTAAATAGCTAGAAAATCACTTAAATGTCTTTAAAAGGTCAAATGACCCCTAGAATTTTCCAAATTTTCACATTACAGTTGTAGTAGTGCATGTTAAACGTAGAAAAAAATTAAAGGCCGTAAGAGGAAGCAATCTCCCGTTCGTCAGCAAACATGCATTGTTCCCTCTCGGAAACCACGAGCCTTCTAGTGAGTTGCTTCGGTTTGTGAGGGGTGTGTGTCCAAACTTTCATCAAACATGCCAATTTTTTTACCACACCATCTTGGTGGCATGACATTACATCAAGCAAGGTTTCATGTTTTTCTCATCATTTTTTAATTTTTTGGATTTAAAATGCCATGGCACTCCATGCATACATATGCATGTGTCCATGTCGTGAGACCAATATGTTTGAAAATTCCTTCTAATTTACTGCACATGGAATTAACTCGCACACAAGTACACAAATATGATTTTTCAAACTGTTATGGTTAGGCGTTGCCTATAGATATAGTTCAAATTTGAATTAGGGTCATTAAATAGCTAGAAAATCACTTAAATGTCTTTAAAAGGTCTAACGACCCCTAGAATTCTCCAAATTTTCACATTACAGTTGTAGTAGTGCACGTTAAACATAGAAAAAATTTAAAGCCCGTAAGAGGAAGCTATCTCCCATTCGTCATCAAACATGCATTGTTCCCTCTCGGAAACCACGAGCCTTCTAGTGAGTTGCTTCGGTTTGTGAGGGGTGTGTGTCCAAACTTTCATCAAACATGCCAATTTTTCTACCACATCATCTTGGTGGCATGACATTACATCAAGCAAGGTTTCATGTTTTTCTCCTCTTTTTTTAATTTTTTGGAATTAAAATGCCATGGCACTCCATGCATACATATGCATGTGTCCATGTCGTGAGACCAATATGTTTGAAAATTCCTTCTAATTTACTGCACATGGAATTAACTCGCACACAAGTACACAAATATGATTTTTCAAACCGTTATGGTTAGGCGTTGCCTATAGATATAGTTCAAATTTGAATTAGGGTCATTAAATAGCTAGAAAATCACATAAATGTCTTTAAAAGGTCAAATGACCCCTAGAATTTTCCAAATTTTCACATTACAGCTGTAGTAGTGCACGTTAAACGTAGAAAAAATTTAAAGGCCGTAAGAGGAAGCTATCTCCCGTTCGTCATCAAACATGCATTGTTCCCTCTCGGAAACCACGAGCCTTCTAGTGAGTTGCTCCGGTTTGTGAGGGGTGTGTGTCCAAACTTTCATCAAACATGCCAATTTTTCTACCACATCATCTTGGTGGCATGACATTACATCAAGCAAGGTTTCATGTTTTTCTCATCATTTTCTAATTTTTTGGAATTAAAATGCCATGGCACTCCATGCATACATATGCATGTGTCCATGTCGTGAGACCAATATGTTTGAAAATTCCTTCTAATTTACTGCACATGGAATTAACTCGCACACAAGTACACAAATATGATTTTTCAAACCGTTATGGTTAGGCGTTCGCTATAGATGTAGTTCAAATTTGAATTGGGGTCATTAAATGGCTACAAAATCACTTAAATGTCTTTAAAAGGTCAAATGACCCCAAGAATTTTCCAAATTTTCACATTACAGTGGTAGTAGTGCACGTTAAACGTAGAAAAAATTTGAAGGCCGTAAGAGAAGCAATTTCCTGTTCATCATCAAACATGCATTGTTCCCTCTCGGAACCACGAGCCTTCTAGTGAGTTGCTCCGGTTTGTGAGGCGTGTGTGTCCAAACTTTCGTCAAACATGCTAATTTGTTTACCACATCATCTTGGTGGCATGACATTGCATCAAGCAACGTTTCATGTTTTTCTCATCATTTTTTAATTTTTTGGAATTAAAATGCCATGGCACTCCATGCATACATATGCATGTGTCCATATCGTGAGACCAATATGTTTGAAAATTCCTACTAATTTACTCCACATGGAATGAACTCGCACACAAGTACACAAATATGATTTTTCAAACTGTTATGGTTAGGTGTTGCCTATAGATGTAGTTCAAATTTGAATTAGGGTCATTAAATATCTAGAAAATCACTTAAATGTCTTTAAAAGGTCAAATGACCCCTAGAATTTTCAAAATTTTCACATTACAGTTGTAGTAGTGCATCTTAAACATAGAAAAAAATTAAAGGCCGTAAGAGGAAGCTATCTCCCGTTCGTCATCAAACATGCATTGTTCCCTCTCGGAAACCAGGAGCCTTCTAGTGAGTTGCTCCGGTTTGTGAGGAGTGTGTGTCCAAACTTTCATCAAACATACCAATTTTTTTACCACATCATCTTGGTGGCATGACATTACATCAAGCAAGGTTTCATGTTTTTCTCATCATTTTTTAATTTTTTGGAATTAAAATGCCATGGCACTCCATGCATACATATGCATGTGTCCATGTCGTGAGACCAATATGTTTGAAAATTCCTTCTAATTTACTGCACATGGAATTAACTCTCAGACAAGTACACAAATATGATTTTTCAAACCGTTATGGTTAGGCGTTGCCTATAGATGTAGTTCAAATTTGAATTAGGGTCATTAAATAGCTAGAAAATCACTTAAATGTCTTTAAAAGGTCAAATGACCCCTACAATTTTCCAAATTTTCACATTACAGTTGTAGTAGTGCACGTCAAACGTAGAAAATATTTAAAGGCCGTAAGAGGAAGCTATCTCCCGTTCATCATCAAACATGCATTGTTCCCTCTCGGAAACCACGAGCCTTCTAGTGAGTTGCTCCGGTTTGTGAGGGGTGTGTTCATCAAACATGCCAATCTTTTTACCACATCATCTTGGAGGCATGACATTACATCAAGCAAGGTTTCATGTTTTTCTCATCATTTTTTAATTTTTTGGAATTAAAATGCCATGGCACTCCATGCATACATATGAATGTGTCCATGTCGTGAGACCAATATGTTTGAAAATTCCTTCTAATTTACTGCACATGGAATTAACTCGCACACAAGTACACAAATATGATTTTTCAAACCGTTATGGTTAGGCGTTGCCTATAGATGTAGTTCAAATTTGAATTAGGGTCATTAAATAGCTAGAAAATCACTTAAATGTCTTTAAAAGGTCAAATGACCCCTAGAATTTTCCAAATTTTCACATTACAGTTGTAGTAGTGCATGTTAAACGTAGAAAAAAATTAAAGGCCGTAAGAGGAAGCTATCTCCCGTTCGTCAGCAAACATGCATTGTTCCCTCTCGGAAACCACGAGCCTTCTAGTGAGTTGCTTCGGTTTGTGAGGGGTGTGTGTCCAAACTTTCATCAAACATGCCAATTTTTTTACCACACCATCTTGGTGGCATGACATTACATCAAGCAAGGTTTCATGTTTTTCTCATCATTTTTTAATTTTTTGGATTTAAAATGCCATGGCACTCCATGCATACATATGTATGTGTCCATGTCGTGAGACCAATATGTTTGAAAATTCCTTCTAATTTACTGCACATGGAATTAACTTGCACACAAGTACACAAATATGATTTTTCAAACTGTTATGGTTAGGCGTTGCCTATAGATATAGTTCAAATTTGAATTAGGGTCATTAAATAGCTAGAAAATCACTTAAATGTCTTTAAAAGGTCTAACGACCCCTAGAATTCTCCAAATTTTCACATTACAGTTGTAGTAGTGCACGTTAAACATAGAAAAAATTTAAAGCCCGTAAGAGGAAGCTATCTCCCATTCGTCATCAAACATGCATTGTTCCCTCTCGGAAACCACGAGCCTTCTAGTGAGTTGCTTCGGTTTGTGAGGGGTGTGTGTCCAAACTTTCATCAAACATGCCAATTTTTCTACCACATCATCTTGGTGGCATGACATTACATCAAGCAAGGTTTCATGTTTTTCTCCTCATTTTTTAATTTTTTGGAATTAAAATGCCATGGCACTCCATGCATACATATGCATGTGTCCATGTCGTGAGACCAATATGTTTGAAAATTCCTTCTAATTTACTGCACATGGAATTAACTCGCACACAAGTACACAAATATGATTTTTCAAACCGTTATGGTTAGGCGTTGCCTATAGATATAGTTCAAATTTGAATTAGGGTCATTAAATAGCTAGAAAATCACTTAAATGTCTTTAAAAGGTTAAATGACCCCTAGAATTTTCCAAATTTTCACATTACAGTTGTAGTAGTGCACGTTAAACGTAGAAAAAATTTAAAGGCCGTAAGAGGAAGCTATCTCCCGTTCGTCATCAAACATGCATTGTTCCCTCTCGGAAACCACGAGCCTTCTAGTGAGTTGCTCCGGTTTGTGAGGGGTGTGTGTCCAAACTTTCATCAAACATGCCAATTTTTCTACCACATCATCTTGGTGGCATGACATTACATCAGGCAAGGTTTCATGTTTTTCTCATCATTTTCTAATTTTTTGGAATTAAAATGCCATCGCACTCCATGCATACGTATGCATGTGTCCATGTCGTGAGACCAATATGTTTGAAAATTCCTTCTAATTTACTGCACATGGAATTAACTCGCACACAAGTACACAAATATGATTTTTCAAACCGTTATGGTTAGGCGTTGGCTATAGATGTAGTTCAAATTTGAATTGGGGTCATTAAATGGCTACAAAATCACTTAAATGTCTTTAAAAGGTCAAATGACCCCTAGAATTTTCCAAATTTTCACATTACAGTGGTAGTAGTGCACGTTAAACGTAGAAAGAATTTGAAGGCTGTAAGAGAAGCAATTTCCTGTTCATCATCAAACATGCATTGTTCCCTCTCGGAACCACGAGCCTTCTAGTGAGTTGCTCCGGTTTGTGAGGCGTGTGTGTCCAAACTTTCGTCAAACATTCCAATTTGTTTACCACATCATCTTGGTGGCATGACATTGCATCAAGCAAGGTTTCATGTTTTTCTCATCAATTTTTAATTTTTTGGAATTAAAATGCCATGGCACTCCATGCATACATATGCATGTGTCCATATCGTGATACCAATATGTTTGAAAATTCCTACTAATTTACTGCACATGGAATTAACTCGCACACAAGTACACAAATATGATTTTTCAAACTGTTATGGTTAGGTGTTGCCTATAGATGTAGTTCAAATTTGAATTAGGGTCATTAAATATCTAGAAAATCACTTAAATGTCTTTAAAAGGTCAAATGACCCCTAGAATTTTCCAAATTTTCACATTACAGTTG
This sequence comes from Triticum aestivum, assembly GCF_018294505.1. NCBI lineage: Eukaryota > Viridiplantae > Streptophyta > Magnoliopsida > Poales > Poaceae > Triticum > Triticum aestivum. Next base: position 527,128,886 of record NC_057808.1, on the reverse strand, counting down.
TAGTAGTGCATGTTAAACATAGAAAAAAATTAAAGGCCGTAAGAGGAAGCTATCTCCCGTTCGTCATCAATCATGCATTGTTCCCTCTCGGACACCACGAGCATTCTAGTGAGTTGCTTCGGTTTGTGAGGGGTGTGTGTCCAAACTTTCATCAAACATGCCAAATTTTTTACCACATCATCTTGGTGGCATGACATTACATCAAGCAAGGTTTCATGTTTTTCTCATCATTTTTTAATTTTTTGGAATTAAAATGCCATGGCACTCCATGCATACATATGCATGTGTCCATGTCGTGAGACCAATATGTTTGAAAATTCCTTCTAATTTACTGCACATGGAATTAACTCTCACACAAGTACACAAATATATTTTTTCAAACCGTTATGGTTAGGCGTTGCCTATAGATGTAGTTCAAATTTGAATTAGGGTCATTAAATAGCTAGAAAATCACTTAAATGTCTTTAAAAGGTCAAATGACCCCTACAATTTTCCAAATTTTCATATTACAGATGTAGTAGTGCACGTTAAACGTAGAAAATATTTAAAGGCCGTAAGAGGAAGCTATCTCCCGTTCATCATCAAACATGCATTGTTCCCTCTCGGAAACCACGAGCCTTCTAGTGAGTTGCTCCGGTTTGTGAGGGGTGTGTGTCCAAACTTTCATCAAACATGCCAATTTTTTTACCACACCATCTTGGTGGCATGGCATTACATCAAGCAAGGTTTCATGTTTTTCTCATCATTTTTTAATTTTTTGGAATTAAAATGCCATGGCACTCCATGCATACATATGAATGTGTCCATGTCGTGAGACCAATATGTTTGAAAATTCCTTCTAATTTACTGCACAGGGAATTAACTCGCACACAAGTACACAAATATGATTTTTCAAACCGTTATGGTTAGGCGTTGCCTATAGATATAGTTCAAATTTGAATTAGGGTCATTAAATAGCTGGAAAATCACTTAAATGTCTTTAAAAGTTCTAACGACCCCTAGAATTCTCCAAATTTTCACATTACAGTTGTAGTAGTGCACGTTAAACATAGAAAAAATTTAAAGCCCATAAGAGGAAGCTATCTCCCGTTCGTCATCAAACATGCATTGTTCCCTCTCGGAAACCACGAGCCTTCTAGTGAGTTGCTTCGGTTTGTGAGGGGTGTGTGTCCAAACTTTCATCAAACATGCCAATTTTTCTACCACATCATCTTGGTGGCATGACATTACATCAAGCAAGGTTTCATGTTTTTCTCCTCATTTTTTAATTTTTTGGAATTAAAATGCCATGGCACTCCATGCATACATATGCATGTGTCCATGTCGTGAGACCAATATGTTTGAAAATTCCTTCTAATTTACTGCACATGGAATTAACTCGCACACAAGTACACAAATATGATTTTTCAAACCGTTATGGTTAGGCGTTGCCTATAGATATAGTTCAAATTTGAATTAGGGTCATTAAATAGCTGGAAAATCACTTAAATGTCTTTAAAAGGTTAAATGACCCCTAGAATTTTCCAAATTTTCACATTACAGTTGTAGTAGTGCACGTTAAACGTAGAAAAAATTTAAAGGCCGTAAGAGGAAGCTATCTCCCGTTCGTCATCAAACATGCATTGTTCCCTCTCGGAAACCACGAGCCTTCTAGTGAGTTGCTCCGGTTTGTGAGGGGTGTGTGTCCAAACTTTCATCAAACATGCCAATTTTTCTACCACATCATCTTGGTGGCATGACATTCCATCAGGCAAGGTTTCATGTTTTTCTCATCATTTTCTAATTTTTTGGAATTAAAATGCCATCGCACTCCATGCATACGTCTGCATGTGTCCATGTCGTGAGACCAATATGTTTGAAAATTCCTTCTAATTTACTGCACATGGAATTAACTCGCACACAAGTACACAAATATGATTTTTCAAACCGTTATGGTTAGGCGTTGGCTATAGATGTAGTTCAAATTTGAATTGGGGTCATTAAACGGCTACAAAATCACTTAAATGTCTTTAAAAGGTCAAATGACCCCTAGAATTTTCCAAATTTTCACATTACAGTGGTAGTAGTGCACGTTAAACGTAGAAAGAATTTGAAGGCCGTAAGAGAAGCAATTTCCTGTTCATCATCAAACATGCATTGTTCCCTCTCGGAACCACGAGCCTTCTAGTGAGTTGCTCCGGTTTGTGAGGCGTGTGTGTCCAAACTTTCGTCAAACATGCCAATTTGTTTACCACATCATCTTGGTGGCATGACATTGCATCAAGCAAGGTTTCATGTTTTTCTCATCATTTTTTAATTTTTTGGAATTAAAATGCCATGGCACTCCATGCATACATATGCATGTGTCCATGTCGTGAGACCAATATGTTTGAAAATTCCTACTAATTTACTGCACATGGAATTAACTCGCACACAAGTACACAAATATGATTTTTCAAACTGTTATGGTTAGGTGTTGCCTATAGATGTAGTTCAAATTTGAATTAGGGTCATTAAATATCTAGAAAATCACTTAAATGTCTTTAAAAGGTCAAATGACCCCTAGAATTTTCCAAATTTTCACATTACAGTTGTAGTAGTGCATGTTAAACATAGAAAAAAATTAAAGGCCGTAAGAGGAAGCTATCTCCCGTTCGTCATCAAACATGCATTGTTCCCTCTCGGACACCACGAGCATTCTAGTGAGTTGCTTCGGTTTGTGAGGGGTGTGTGTCCAAACTTTCATCAAACATGCCAATTTTTTTACCACATCATCTTGGTGGCATGACATTACATCAAGCAAGGTTTCATGTTTTTCTCATCATTTTTTAATTTTTTGGAATTAAAATGCCATGGCAATCCATGCATACATATGCATGTGTCCATGTCGTGAGACCAATATGTTTGAAAATTCCTTCTAATTTACTGCACATGGAATTAACTCGCACACAAGTACACAAATATGATTTTTCAAACCGTTATGGTTAGGCGTTGGCTATAGATGTAGTTCAAATTTGAATTGAGGCCATTAAATGGCTACAAAATCACTTAAATGTCTTTAAAAGGTCAAATGACCCCTAGAATTTTCCAAATTTTCACATTACAGTTGTAGTAGTGCATGTTAAACGTAGAAAAAAATTAAAGGCCGTAAGAGGAAGCTATCTCCCGTTCGTCATCAAACATGCATTGTTCCCTCTCGGAAACCACGAGCCTTCTAGTGAGTTGCTTCGGTTTGTGAGGGGTGTGTGTTCAAACTTTCATCAAACATTCCAATTTTTCTACCACATCATCTTGGTGGCATGACATTGCATCAAGCAAGGTTTCATGTTTTTCTCATCATTTTTTAATTTTTTGGAATTAAAATGCGATGGCACTCCATGCATACATATGCATGTGTCCATGTCGTGAGACCAATATGTTTGAAAATTCCTTCTAATTTACCGCACATGGAATTAACTCGCACACAAGTACACAAATATGATTTTTCAAACCGTTATGGTTAGGCGTTGGCTATAGATGTAGTTCAAATTTGAATTGGGGCCATTAAATGGCTATAAAATCACTTAAATGTCTTTAAAAGGTCAAATGACCCCTAGAATTTTCCAAATTTTCACATTACAGTTGTAGTAGTGCATGTTAAACGTAGAAAAAAATTAAAGGCCGTAAGAGGAAGCTATCTCCCGTTCGTCATCAAACATGCATTGTTCCCTCTCGGAAACCACGAGCCTTCTAGTGAGTTGCTTCGGTTTGTGAGGGGTGTGTGTCCAAACTTTCGTCAAACATGCCAATTTTTTTACCACATCATCTTGGTGGCATGACATTGCATCAAGCAAGGTTTCATGCTTTTCTCATCATTTTTTAATTTTTTGGAATTAAAATGCCATGGCACTCCATGCATACATATGCATGTGTCCATGTCGTGAGACCAATATGTTTGAAAATTCCTTCTAATTTACTGCACATGGAATTAACTCGCAGACAAGTACACAAATATTATTTTTCAAACCGTTATGGTTAGGCGTTGCCTATAGATGTAGTTCAAATTTGAATTAGGGTCATTAAATAGCTAGAAAATCACTTAAATGCCTTTAGAAGGTCAAATGACCCCTAGGATTTTCCAAATTTTCACATTACAGTTGTAGTAGTGCACGTTAAACGTAGAAAAAAATTAAAGGCCGTAAGAGGAAGCTATCTCCCGTTCGTCATCAAACATGCATTGTTCCCTCTCGGAAACCACGAGCCTTCTAGTGAGTTGCTTCGGTTTGTGAGGGGTGTGTGTCCAAACTTTCATCAAACATGCCAATTTTTCTACCACATCATCTTGGTGGCATGACATTACATCAAGCAAGGTTTCATGTTTTTCTCCTCATTTTTTAATTTTTTGGAATTAAAATGCCGTGGCACTCCAAGCATACATATGCATGTGTCCATGTCGTGACACCAATATGTTTGAAAATTCCTTCTAATTTACTGCACATGGAATTAAGTCGCACAGAAGTGCACAAATATGATTTTTCAAACCGTTATGGTTAGGCGTTGGCTATAGATGTAGTTCAAATTTGAATTGGGGTCATTAAATGGCTACAAAATCACTTAAATGTCTTTAAAAGGTCAAATGAGCCCTAGAATTTTCCAAATTTTCACATTACAGGTTGTAGTAGTGCACGTTAAACGTAGAAAAATTTTGAAGGCCGTAAGAGGAAGCAATTTCCTGTTCATCATCCAACATGCATTGTTCCCTCTCGGAAACACGAGCCTTCTAGTGAGTTGCTCCGGTTTGTGAGGCGTGTGTGTCCAAACTTTCGTCAAACATGCCAATTTGTTTACCACATCATCTTGGTGGCATGACATTGCATCAAGCAAGGTTTCATGTTTTTCTCATCATTTTTTAATTTTTGGAATTAAAATGTCATGGCACTCCATGCATACATATGCATGTGTCCATGTCGTGAGACCAATATGTTTGAAAATTCCTTCTAATTTACTGCACATGGAATTAACTCGCACACAAGTACACAAATATGATTTTTCAAGTTAGGCGTTGCCTATAGATGTAGTTCAAATTTGAATTAGGGTCATTAAATAGCTAGAAAATCACTTAAATGTCTTTAAAAGTCAAATGACCCCTAGAATTTTCCAAATTTTCACATTACAGTTGTAGTAGTGCACGTTAAACGTAGAAAAAATTTAAAGGCCGTAAGAGGAAGCTATCTCCCGTTCGTCATCAAACATGCATTGTTCCCTCTCGGAAACCACGAGCCTTCTAGTGAGTTGCTCCGGTTTGTGAGGGGTGTGTGTCCAAACTTTCATCAAACATGCCAATCTTTTTACCACATCATCTTGGTGGCATGATATTACATGAAGCAAGGTTTCATGTTTTTCTCCTCATTTTTTAATTTTTTGGAATTAAAATGCCATGGCACTCCATGCATACATATGCATGTGTCCTATTTCGTGAGACCAATATGTTTGAAAATTCCTTCTAATTTACTGCACATGGAATTAACTCGCACACAAGTACACAAATTTAATTTTTCAAACTGTTATGGTTAGGCGTTGGCTATAGATGTAGTTCAAATTTGAATTGGGGTCATTAAATGGCTACAAAATCACTTAAATGTCTTTAAAAGGTCAAATGACCCCTAGAATTTTCCAAATTTTCACATTACAGTTGTAGTAGTGCATGTTAAGCGAAGAAAAAATTTGAAGGCCCTAAGAGGAAGCAATTTCCTGTTCATCATCAAACATGCATTGTTCCCTCTCGGAAACCACGAGCCTTCTAGTGAGTTGCTCCGGTTTGTGAGGCGTGTGTGTCCAAACTTTCGACAAACATGCCAATTTGTTTACCACATCATCTTGGTGGCATGACATTGCATCAAGCAAGGTTTCATGTTTTTCTCATCATTTTTTAATTTTTTGGAATTAAAATGCCATGGCACTCCATGCATACATATGCATGTGTCCATGTCGTGAGACCAATATGTTTGAAAATTCCTTCTAATTTACTGCACATGGAATTAACTCGCACACAAGTACACAAATATGATTTTTCAAACCGTTATGGTTAGGCGTTGCCTATGGATGTAGTTCAAATTTGAATTAGGGTCATTAAATAGCTAGAAAATCACTTAAATGTCTTTAAAAGGTCAAATGACCCCTAGAATTTTCCAAATTTTCACATTACAGTTGTAGTAGTGCACGTTAAACGTAGAAAAAATTTAAAGGCCGTAAGAGGAAGCTATCTTCCGTTCGTCATCAAACATGCATTGTTCCCTCTCGGAAACCACGAGCCTTCTAGTGAGTTGCTCCGGTTTGTGAGGGGTGTGTGTCCAAACTTTCATCAAACATGCCAATCTTTTTACCACATCATCTTGGTGGCATGACATTACATGAAGCAAGGTTTCATGTTTTTCTCCTCATTTTTTAATTTTTTGGAATTAAAATGCCATGGCACTCCATGCATACATATGCATGTGTCCTATTTCGTGAGACCAATATGTTTGAAAATTCCTTCTAATTTACTGCACATGGAATTAACTCGCAGACAAGTACACAAATTTAATTTTTCAAACTGTTATGGTTAGGCGTTGGCTATAGATGTAGTTCAAATTTGAAATGGGGTCATTAAATGGCTACAAAATCACTTAAATGTCTTTAAAAGGTCAAATGACCTCTAGAATTTTCCAAATTTTCACATTACAGTTGTAGTAGTGCATGTTAAGCGAAGAAAAAATTTGAAGGCCGTAAGAGGAAGCAATTTCCTGTTCATCATCAAACATGCATTGTTCCCTCTCGGAAACCACGAGCCTTCTAGTGAGTTGCTCCGGTTTGTGAGGCGTGTGTGTCCAAACTTTCGTCAAACATGCCAATTTGTTTACCACATCATCTTGGTGGCATGACATTGCATCAAGCAAGGTTTCATGTTTTTCTCATCATTTTTTAATTTTTTGGAATTAAAATGCCATGGCACTCCATGCATACATATGCATGTGTCCATGTCGTGAGACCAATATGTTTGAAAATTCCTTCTAATTTACTGCACATGGAATTAACTCGCACACAAGTACACAAATATGATTTTTCAAACCGTTATGGTTAGGCGTTGCCTATGGATGTAGTTCAAATTTGAATTAGGGTCATTAAATAGCTAGAAAATCACTTAAATGTCTTTAAAAGGTCAAATGACCCCTAGAATTTTCCAAATTTTCACATTACAGTTGTAGTAGTGCACGTTAAACGTAGAAAAAATTTAAAGGCCGTAAGAGGAAGCTATCTCCCGTTCGTCATCAAACATGCATTGTTCCCTCTCGGAAACCACGAGCCTTCTAGTGAGTTGCTCCGGTTTGTGAGGGGTGTGTGTCCAAACTTTCATCAAACATGCCAATCTTTTTACCACATCATCTTGGTGGCATGACATTACATGAAGCAAGGTTTCATGTTTTTCTCCTCATTTTTTAATTTTTTGGAATTAAAATGCCATGGCACTCCATGCATACATATGCATGTGTCCTATTTCGTGAGACCAATATGTTTGAAAATTCCTTCTAATTTACTGCACATGGAATTAACTCGCACACAAGTACACAAATATGATTTTTCAAACTGTTATGGTTAGGCGTTGGCTATAGATGTAGTTCAAATTTGAAATGGGGTCATTAAATGGCTACAAAATCACTTAAATGTCTTTAAAAGGTCAAATGACCCCTAGAATTTTCCAAATTTTCACATTACAGTTGTAGTAGTGCATGTTAAGCGAAGAAAAAATTTGAAGGCCGTAAGAGGAAGCAATTTCCTGTTCATCATCAAACATGCATTGTTCCCTCTCGGAAACCACGAGCCTTCTAGTGAGTTGCTCCGGTTTGTGAGGCGTGTGTGTCCAAACTTTCGTCAAACATGCCAATTTGTTTACCACATCATCTTGGTGGCATGACATTGCATCAAGCAAGGTTTCATGTTTTTCTCATCATTTTTTAATTTTTTGGAATTAAAATGCCATGGCACTCCATGCATACATATGCATGTGTCCATGTCGTGAGACCAATATGTTTGAAAATTCCTTCTAATTTACTGCACATGGAATTAACTCGCACACAAGTACACAAATATGATTTTTCAAACCGTTATGGTTAGGCGTTGCCTATGGATGTAGTTCAAATTTGAATTAGGGTCATTAAATAGCTAGAAAATCACTTAAATGTCTTTAAAAGGTCAAATGACCCCTAGAATTTTCCAAATTATCACATTACAGTTGAAGTTGTGCACGTTAAACATAGAAAAAATTTAAAGGCCGTAAGAGGAAGCTATCTCCCATTCGTCATCAAACATGCATTTTTCCCTCTCGGAAACCACGAGCCTTCTAGTGAGTTGCTCCGGTTTGTGAGGGGTGTGTGTCCAAACTTTCATCAAACATGTCAATCTTTTTACCACATCATCTTGGTGGCATGACATTACATCAAGCAAGGTTTCATGTTTTTCTCATCATTTTTTATTTTTTGGAATTAAAATGCCATGGCACTCCATGCATACATATGCATGTGTCCATGTCGTGAGACCAATATGTTTGAAAATTCCTACTAATTTACTGCACATGGAATTAACTCGCACACAAGTACACAAATATGATTTTTCAAACTGTTATGGTTAGGTGTTGCCTATAGATGTAGTTCAAATTTGAATTAGGGTCATTAAATAGCTAGAAAATCACTTAAATGTCTTTAAAAGGTCAAATGACCCCTAGAATTTTCCAAATTTTCACATTAAAGTTGTAGTAGTGCATGTTAAACGTAGAAAAAAATTAAAGGCCGTAAGAGGAAGCTATCTCCCGTTCGTCACCAAACATGCATTGTTCCCTCTCGGAAACCACGAGCCTTCTATTGAGTTGCTTCGGTTTGTGAGGGGTGTGTGTCCAAAATTTCATCAAACATGCCAATTTGTTTACCACATACTCTTGGTGGCATGACATTGCATCAAGCAAGGTTTCATGCTTTTCTCATCATATTTTAATTTTTTGGAATTAAAATGTCATGGCACTCCATGCATACATATGCATGTGTCCATGTCGTGAGACCAATATGTTTGAAAATTCCTTCTAATTTACTGCACATGGAATTAACTCTCACACAAGTACACAAATATGATTTTTCAAACCGGTATGGTTAGGCGTTGCCTATAGATGTAGTTCAAATTTGAATTAGGGTCATTAAATAGCTAGAAAATCACTTAAATGTCTTTAAAAGGTCAAATGACCCCTAGAATTTTCCAAATTTTCACATTACAGTTGTAGTACTGCACGCTAAACGTAGAAAAAATTTAAAGGCCGTAAGAGGAAGCTATCTCCCGTTCGTCATCAAACATGCATTGTTCCCTCTCGGAATCCACGAGCCTTCTAGTGAGTTGCTCCGGTTTGTGAGGGGTGTGTGTCCAAACTTACATCAAACATGGCAATCTTTTTACCACATTATCTTGGTGCCATGAGATTGCATCAAGCAAGGTTTCATGTTTTTCTCATCATTTTTTAATTTTTTGGAATTAAAATGCCAGGGCACTCCATGCATATATATGCATGTGTCCATGTCGTGAGACCAATATGTTTGAAAATTCCTTCTAATTTACTGCACATGGAATTAACTCGCACACAAGTACACAAATATGATTTTTCAAACTGTTATGGTTAGGCGTTGCCTATAGATGTAGTTCAAATTTGAATTAGGGTCATTAAATAGCTAGAAAATCACTTAAATGTCTTTAAAAGGTCAAATGACCCCTAGAATTTTCCAAATTTTCACATTACAGTTGTAGTAGTGCATGTTAAACGTAGAAAAAATTTGAAGGCCGTAAGAGGAAGCAATTTCCTGTTCATCATCAAACATGCATTGTTCCCTCTCGGAAACCACGAGCCTTCTAGTGAGTTGCTCCGGTTTGTGAGGCGTGTGTGTCCAAACTTTCATCAAACATGCCAGTTTTTTTACCACATCATCTTGGTGGCATGACATTACATCAAGCAAGGTTTCATGTTTTTCTCATCATTTTTTAATTTTTTGGAATTAAAATGCCATGGCACTCCATGCATACATATGCATGTGTCCATGTCGTGAGACCAATATGTTTGAAAATTCCTTCTAATTTACTGCACATGGAATTAACTCGCACACAAGTACACAAATATGATTTTTCAAACCGTTATGGTTAGGCGTTGCCTATGGATGTAGTTCAAATTTGTATTAGGGTCATTAAATAGCTAGAAAATCACTTAAATGTCTTTAAAAGGTCAAATGACCCCTAGAATTTTCCAAATTATCACATTACAGTTGTAGTAGTGCACGTTAAACGTAGAAAAAAATTTAAAGGCCGTAAGAGGAAGCTATCTCTCGTTCGTCATCAAACATGCATTGTTCCATCTCGAAAACCACGAGCCTTCTAGTGAGTTGCTCCGGTTTGTGAGGGGTGTGTGTCCAAACTTTCATCAAACATGCCAATCTTTTTACCACATCATCTTGGTGGCATGACATTACATCAAGCAAGGTTTCATGTTTTTCTTCTCATTTTTTAATTTTTTGGAATTAAAATGCCATGGCACTCCATGCATACATATGCATGTGTCCATGTCGTGAGACCAATATGTTTGAAAATTCCTTCTAATTTACTACACATCGAATTACCTCGCACACAAGTACACAAATATGATTTTTCAAACCGTTATGGTTAGGCGTTGGCTATAGATGTAGTTCAAATTTGAATTAGGGTCATTAAATGGCTACAAAATCACTTAAATGTCTTTAAAAGGTCAAATGACCCCTAGAATTTTCCAAATTTTCACATTACAGTTGTAGTAGTGCACGTTAAACGTAGAAAAAATTTGAAGGCCGTAAGAGGAAGCAATTTCCTGTTCATCATCAAACATGCATTGTTCCCTCTCGGAACCACGAGCCTTCTAGTGAGTTGCTCCGGTTTGTGAGGCGTGTGCGACCAAACTTTCGTCAAACATGCCAATTTGTTTACCACATCATCTTGGTGGCATGACATTGCATCAAGCAAGGTTTCATGTTTTTCTCATCATTTTTCAATTTTTTGGAATTAAAATGTCATGGCACTCCATGCATACATATGCATGTGTCCATGTCGTGAGACCAATATGTTTGAAAATTCCTTCTAATTTACTGCACAAGGAATTAACTCGCACACAAGTACACAAATATGATTTTTCTAACTGTTATGGTTAGGTGTTGCCTATAGATGTAGTTCAAATTTGAATTAGGGTCATTAAATAGCTACAAAATCACTTAGATGTCTTTAAAAGGTCAAATGACCACTAGAATTTTCCAAATTTTCACATTAAAGTTGTAGTAGTGCATGTTAAACGTAGAAAAAAATTAAAGGCCGTAAGAGGAAGCTATCTCCCGTTCGTCATGAAACATGCATTGTTCCCTCTCGGAAACCACGAGCCTTCTAGTGAGTTGCTTCGGTTTGTGAGGGGTGTCTGTCCAAACTTTCATCAAACATGCCAATTTTTTTACCACATCATCTTGGTGGCATGACATTACATCAAGCAAGGTTTCATGTTTTTCTCATCATTTTTTAATTTTTTGGAATTAAAATGCCATGGCACTCCATGCATACATCTGCATGTGTCCATGTCGTGAGACCAATATGTTTGAAAATTCCTTCTAATTTACTGCACATGGAATTAACTCGCACACAAGTACACAAATATGATTTTTCAAACCGTTATGGTTAGGCGTTGCCTATAGATATAGTTCAAATTTGAATTAGGGTCATTAAATAGCTAGAAAATCAATTAAATGTCTTTAAAAGGTCAAATGACCCCTAGAATTTTCCAAATTTTCACATTACAGTTGTAGTAGTGCAGGTTAAACATAGAAAAAATTTAAAGGCCGTAAGAGGAAGCTATCTCCCATTCGTCATCAAACATGCATTGTTCCCTCTCGGAAACCACGAGCCTTCTAGTGAGTTCCTTCGTTTTGTGAGGGGTGTGTGTCCAAACTTTCATCAAACATGCCAATTTTCTACCACATCATCTTGGTGGCATGACATTACATCAAGCAAGGTTTCATGTTTTTCTCCTCATTTTTTAATTTTTTGGAATTAAAATGCCATGGCACTCCATGCATACATATGCATGTGTCCATGTCGTGAGACCAATATGTTTGAAAATTCCTTCTAATTACTGCACTTGGAATTAACTCGCACACAAGTACACAAATATGATTTTTCAAACCGTTATGGTTATGCGTTGGGTATAGATGTAGTTCAAATTTGAATTGGGGTCATTAAATGGCTACAAAATCACTTAAATGTCTTTAAAAGGTCAAATGACCCCTAGAATTTTCCAAATTTTCACATTACAGTTGTAGTAGTGAATGTTAAACGTAGAAAAAAATTAAAGGCCGTAAGAGGAAGCTATCTCCCGTTCGTCATCAAACATGAAATGTTCCCTCTCAGAAACCACGAGCCTTCTAGTGAGTTGCTTCGTTTTGTGAGGGGTGTGTGTCCAAACTTTCATCAAACATGCCAATTTTCTACCACATCATCTTGGTGGCATGACATTACATCAAGCAAGGTTTCATGTTTTTCTCATCATTATTTAATTTTTTGGAATTAAAATGCCATGGCACTCCATGCATACATATGCATGTGTCCATGTCGTGAGACCAATATGTTTGAAAATTCCTTCTAATTTACTACACATGGAATTAACTCGCACACAAGTACACAAATATGATTTTTCAAACTGTTATGGTTAGGTGTTGCCTATAGATGTAGTTCAAATTTGAATTAGGGTCATTAAATAGCTAGAAAATCACTTCAATGTCTTTAAAAGGTCAGATGACCACTAGAATTTTCCAAATTTTCACATTACAGTTGTAGTAGTGCACGTTAAACGTAGAAAAAAATTAAAGGCCGTAAGAGGAAGCTATCTCCCGTTCGTCATCAAACATGCATTGTTCCTTGTCGGAAACCACGAGCCTTCTTGTGAGTTGCTCCGGTTTGTGAGGCGTGTGTGTCCAAGCTTTCGTCAAACATGCCAATTTGTTTACCACATCATCTTGGTGGCATGACATTGCATCAAGCAAGGTTTCATGTTTTTCTCATCATTTTTTAATTTTTTGGAATTAAAATGTCATGGCACTCCATGCATACATATGCATGTGTCCATGTCGTGAGACCAATATGTTTGAAAATTCCTTCTAATTACTGCACATAGAATTAACTCGCACACAAGTACACAAATATGATTTTTCAAACCGTTATGGTTAGGCGTTGCCTATAGATGTAGTTCAAATTTGAATTAGGGTCATTAAATCGCTAGAAAATCACTTAAATGTCTTTAAAAGGTCAAATGACCCCTAGAATTTTCCAAATTTTCACATTACAGTTGTAGTAGTGCACGTTAAACGTAGAAAAAATTTAAAGGCCGTAAGAGGAAGCTATCTCCCGTTCGTCATCATACATGCATTGTTCCCTCTCGGAAACCACGAGCCTTCTAATGAGTTGCTCCGGTTTGTGAGGGGTGTGTGTCCAAACTTTCATCAAACATGCCAATCTTTTTACCACATCATCTTGTTGGCATGACATTGCATCAAGCAAGGTTTCATGTTTTTCTCATCATTTTTTCATTTTTTGGAATTAAAATGCCATGGCACTCCATGCATACATATGCATGTGTCCATGTCGTGAGACCAATATGTTTGAAAATTCCTTCTAATTTACTGCACATGGAATTAACTCGCACACAAGTACACAAATATGATTTTCCAAACCGTTAGGGTTAGGCGTTGCCTATAGATGTAGTTCAAATTTGAATTAGGGTCATTAAATAACTGGAAAATCACTTAAATGTCTTTAAAACGTCAAATGACCCCTAGAATTTTCCAAATTTTCACATTACAGTTGTAGTAGTGCATGTTAAACGTAGAAAAAAATTAAAGGACGTAAGAGGAAGCTATCTCCCGTTCCTCCTCAAACATGCATTGTCCCTCTCGGAAACCACGAGCCTTCTAGTGAGTTGCTTCGGTTTGTGAGGGGTGTGTGTCCAAACTTTCATCAAACATGCCAATTTTTTTACCACATCATCTTGGTGGCATGACATTACATCAAGCAAGGTTTCATGTTTTTCTCATCATTTTTTAATTTTTTGGAATTAAAATGCCATGGCACTCCATGCATACATATGCATGTGTCCATGTCGTGAGACCAATATGTTTGAAAATTCCTTCTAATTTACTGCACATGGAATTAACTCGCACACAAGTACACAAATATGATTTTTCAAACTGTTATGGTAAGGCGTTGCCTATAGATGTAGTTAAAATTTGAATTAGGGTCATTAAATGGCTAGAAAATCACTTAAATGTCTTTAAAAGGTCAAATGACCCCTAGAATTTTCCAAATTTTCACATTACAGTTGTAGTAGTGCATGTTAAACGTAGAAAAAAATTAAAGGCCGTAAGAGGAAGCTATCTCCCGTTCGTCATCAAACATGCATTGTTCCCTCTCGGAAACCACGAGCCTTCTAGTGAGTTGCTTCGGTTTGTGAGGGGTGTGTGTCCAAACTTTCATCAAACATGCCAATTTTTTTACCACATCATCTTGGTGGCATGACATTACACCAAGCAAGGTTTCATGTTTTTCTCATCATTTTTTAATTTTGTGGAATTAAAATGCCATGGCACTCCATGCATACATATGCATGTGTCCATGTCGTGAGACCAATACGTTTGAAAATTCCTTCTAATTTACTGCACATGGAATTAACTCGCACACAAGTACACAAATATGATTTTTCAAACCGTTATGGTTAGGCGTTGCCTATAGATATAGTTCAAATTTGAATTAGGGTCATTAAATGGCTAGAAAATCACTTAAATGTCTTTAAAAGGTCAAATGACCCCTAGAATTTTACAAATTTTCACATTACAGTTGTAGTAGTGCATGTTAAACGTAGAAAAAAATTAAAGGCCGTAAGAGGAAGCTATCTCCCGTTCGTCATCAAACATGCATTGTTCCCTCTCGGAAACCACGAGCCTTCTAGTGAGTTGCTTCGGTTTGTGAGGGGTGTGTGTCCAAACTTTCATCAAACATGCCAATTTTTTTACCACATCATCTTGGTGGCATGACATTACACCAAGCAAGGTTTCATGTTTTTCTCATCATTTTTTAATTTTTTGGAATTAAAATGCCATGGCACTCCATGCATACATATGCATGTGTCCATGTCGTGAGACCAATACGTTTGAAAATTCCTTCTAATTTACTGCACATGGAATTAACTCGCACACAAGTACACAAATATGATATTTCAAACCGTTATGGTTAGGGGTTGCCTATATATATAGTTCAAATTTGAATTAGGGTCATTAAATGGCTAGAAAATGACTTAAATGTCTTTAAAAGGTGGATAGCCAGGCCGGTCTCCCCTTGCTGTGCAGCGGAGCGATTCGGCGGCTGATGAAATCCGCCCCGATCATCTCAAGGGTGAGCCCGGCCTCGGTGAGCCGAAGAATCCTGGTGGTGGCAACCGTGAGCTTCGCATCGTCGGCATCAACATCGCTCCAGTCGCTCCGCCGAACCGGCGGCGCATGGCGAACCCGGCAGAAATCTTGTGGATCATCCTCCTCAATCTAGCACCACCGGCCCCGCCACTCTTCCCACCTCTCCTTCTGAGCGCCCTTCGGGTATGCCCCCTTGGACGTTGGGATTCAGGCAACGCAACCGGAAATGGCGCCCCTCGGTTGGATCCGAGGGAAGAAGTAGTGGCGGAAGAGCGCCCTGTTGGGATGCACCCCGGCGAAACCTTCGCAGAGGTGCGCAAAGAGAGCCATGCACGCCACGGCATTTGGAGTAAAATCCAGAAGGTGGAAGCCATAGGTGTGCATGACGCATTGAAGAAATCGGAGAAAGGGGGGCAAAGGCCGCAAGAGAAGTAATCGACAAAGAACGGATACCGATTCGGGGCGGCCTCAGCGCAATTGGCGGGGATGACGCGCGTGGCTGGATGCCCCGTCGTCTCTCCCCCCGTCTTGCACCCCCACAAGGCCCTGAAGCAGTCCCGGAGCTCGAACACATCGACCGTCGAGGGGAAGTAGGCGAACTGCGTCCACTGCGCTGCCAACACACTCTCCGGCGGCTCCGTCGCTCCGGCGTCCTTGGCCACTCCCTTGCCATTGGTGGATTTGGGTGCCATGACGGCTTGGGGGGGGCAAGGGACAGAAGACGGCGGGGACGCAGCAGCGGCGAGCAAAGGCAAAAGCTTAGGAAGGAAGGAGAAGGGGACGGCGGTTCCGAGATTGAAGAAGATGAAGGAGGGTAAAGTGAGCAGCGCGCCTGCGGTTATCCCTTTTTACGGGGAAGGTGCGGGCCGCCTCCTCTCCCATTAACTACGACGTGACGCATGCGTGCGGGAACCGCATCGCGCATGACCCCCCACGTCACGCGTTCAACGCGGGTCGTGGGGAAACGCAGCGAACGAAACAGTTACTGCGGTAAAATCTGCCCCGCCTGCCCGCGCACCGTTGGGCCTGGCCCAACAGCGTGTCGCGCTTATGTGTGGCCCAGGCCCGGCGGCTCCTGTCGGAGTACAAAAGTAGGGGCTCTCCTTTTGACCCCTTTTACTTGTGCACGGGCAGTCAGAGACACGCGCCACGGCCGCACGTAGCAGGGCAAGGGAGGGAAGCAGGAGAGAATCCGAAGCACAAGACAACCAAGACAACGACAAGATAAGAGACACAAGGAGACAGGGGAGCGAGGTGGACTCCCCCGGCAAGATCCTTGCCGGGGTGGCCTCCGCGGCCCCGGCAAGAGCCTTGCCGGGGCAACTTGCCCAAACACCAGCAGAGCGAGCCACCCTTGAGCCCAAAAGATTCCAAACGCCGCCAACAACTGTACTGTAACTAGGGCTCGGGAGGCACCTCCGCGGTGGCATGCAGATCTTTGTCAAGATCATAAACATGTGAGATCAGATGAGGACCAGAAGACGGCGACCCTCGGCGGGATCCCAGCCGAGGGAATCCACATGACCCCCGGCAAGCGCCTTGCCAGGGACGACTGCAACACCACGACAAGACCGTTGCCGGGCCCCCGGCAAGGCCCTTGCCGAGGGCGTCAGCGGGGCCACAGTCAGGCCCGCGTCGACCAAGACTCCACCGCCGTCCTGAAGCAGCTGCTAGCTCAACCAGCTGGGCAGGCACCTGCCTAGCGACGGGCAGCCTCTACGCCAACTCAGCAAGCACCTGCGTGGTGGCATGCAGATCTTCGTGAAGACCCTACCACCACGCCACCTCAGCTGCCTGCCTGCCTACATGGTGCCACACGCATCGCTGGCCTGGGCGCAAGTCGAAGCAAGGCGAGGCGGCGACGGATGGGACGGGCCTCGTTCCCGTCCCCGATAAAAGCTAAGGGACACCTAAGTGACGCATTAAATGCATCTTGTCCTTTAATACGGGCGATAATCTCGTAGCACTGTAGACCTTTCCACCTCCTGTGTGCCACTGTGGCAACCCCTTTTTCCTATAAAAGGATGCCCATGGCGACCAGGAGAGGGATTCTGCTCTTTTGGGCAAGTTGCTCCCCGTAGCTAGCTCAGGAACACAAGAACACTCAATACATCCACCAAAGCAGGACTAGGGTATTACGCATCCTCGCGGCCCGAACCTGGGTAAACGATCCGTGTGCTTCCTGTTAGACCTGCTTTTCTCACGACCCCGCGCCCGCCAACCGTAGAAGGGATTCCAATGATCCCATAGGTGTCATCCACTTGCTAATCTTTTTAAGAGATCCAATTATGATGAACCAATTGCTAGTGAGTTGAGTGCACTAGATTATATTTATGGAGTTTTGCTTGAAATCCGTGAATCTGGAAATTGTGATGAAGTGCTTTATAAAGTGATTCACGATAGATCTTTGAATAAAAAGCATGATTGCAATGATATTACTATAAATTCCCTTAATGTCAACTGTGCTAATAATATGCAAAACCCTAAGCTTGGGATGCTAATATTGCTATGTCTACTACTTGTTGCAATGATCATGATTGGGGTGATTCTTCTTATGATCTTGAAAATTTATTTAAGCCCCATGATGAATATGAGATTGATAATAATGTTTGCAATAATATTGCAAGTGGGTTTGGAAGAGTTTCGACTTTAGATCCCACATATTTGGAGAATATTCAATCTTATGAATTTTTTGATAAAAGTGGGTTCGGGGAGGTCATGTCTTTATTTTATGATAATCCCACTATTTCGGAAGAGTGTCAACTTTGCATGCATGTGGATCATGAAGAGAAAATTTTATGCGATAGATATATTTTTGAATTTGAGTATGATCCCACATGTAATTATTATGAGAGACTAAAATATGGTTGTAGAAATTTTCATGTTACTAAATTACCTCTCGTTATGTTGAGATTGCTATTGTTTCTTTCTTATTCCTTGCATATGCTAGATCTTGCTTGCCTTGCTAATTTGTTTTCCTATAAAATTCCTATGCATAGGAAGCATGTTAGACTTAGATTTGTTTGTCACATGTTTTATGATGCTCTCTTTGTGTTTCAGTTGATATCTTTGATGTGAGCATCATTAAAATTATGAATGCATAGCTAGGGGCGTTAAACGATAGCGCTTGTTAGGAGGTAACCCAATTTTATTTTTGTTATTTGCTTTCTGCTTTTGTTTAGTAAAAAATAATTCATCTAGCTTCTGTTTAGATGTGAATTTATGTTTTAATTAGTGTTTGTGCCAAGTAGAACCTTTGGGAAGACTTGGGTGAAGTCTCTGCGATCTTGCTGTAAAAAACAGAAACTTTTGCGCTCACGAGATTAGCTGCCATGTTTTACTGGAGAGTGATTTTATGTTGATTCTTTTTGAAGGTGATGAATAGACAAATTCCTCACGTCCACCAATTTATTTGAGAATTTTTGGAGTTACAGAAGTATTCGAATGATACAGATTGCTACAGAGTCTACTGTTTTGACAGATTCAGTTTTTCGTGTGTTGTTTGCTTATTTTGATGAATCTATGAGTAGTATCGGGGGGTATGAACCATAGAGAAGTTGGAATAAAGTAGCTTTAACACCAATATAAATAAATAATGAGTTCATTACAGTACCTTAAAGTGGTGGTTTATTTTCTTATACTAACAGAGCTCATAAGATTTTCTGTTGAAGTTTTGTGTTGTGAAGTTTTCATTTTTTGGGTAAAGATTTGATGGATTTTGGAATAAGGAGTCACAAGAGCCTAAGATTTGGGATGCACAAGGAACCCCAAGGTAAAATTCAAGGACAACCAAAAGCCTAAGCTTGGGGATGCCCCGCAAGGCATCCCCTCTTTCGTCTTCGTCTATCGGTAAGTTTACTTGAGGCTATATTTTTATTCACCACATGATATGTGTTTTGCTTGGAGCGTCTTGTATGATTTGAGTCTTTGATTTTTAGTTTACCACAATCATCCTTGCTGTACACACCTTTTGGGAGAGACAAGCATGAAGCGGAATTTAATAGAATACTCTATGTGCTTCACTTATATCATTTGAGCTAGATAATTTTTCTCTAGTGCTTCACTTATATCTTTTTAGAGCACGGTGGTGGTTTTATTTTATAGAAATTATTGAACTCTCATGCTTCACTTATATTATTTTGAGAGTCCTTTAGAACAACATGGTAATTTTCTTTGGTTATGAATTTAGTCCTAATATGATAGGCATCCAAGAGGGATATAATAAAAACTTTCATATAAAGTGCATTGAATACTATGAGAAGTTTGATTCCTTATGATTGTTTTGAGATATGAAGATGGTGATATTAGAGTCATGCTATTGAGTAATTGTGAATTTGAGAAATACTTGTGTTGAGGTGTGTGAGTCCCGTAGCATGCACATATGGTGAACCGTTATGTAACGAAGTTCGAGCATGAGATATTTTTTGATTGTCTTCCTTATGAGTGGCGGTCGGGGACGAGCGATGGTCTTTTCCTACCAATCTATCCCCCTAGGAGCATGCGCGTAGTACTTTGTTTTGATGACTATTATATTTTTGCAATAAGTATGTGAGTTCTTTATGACTAATGTTGAGTCCATGGATTATACGCACTCTCACCCTTCCACCATTGCTAGCCTCTCTTGTGCCGCGGAACTTTCGCCAGTACCATACACCCACCATATACCTTCCTCAAAACGGCCACCATACCTACCTATTATGTCATTTCCATGGCCATTCCGAGATATATTGCCATGCAACTTTCCACCTTTCCGTTTATTATGACACGCATCATCATTGTCATATTGCTTTGCATGATCATGTAGTTGACATCTTATTTGTGGCAAAGCTACCTTTCATAATTCTTTCATACATGTCGCTCTTGATTCATTGCACATCCCGGTACACCGCCGGAGGCATTCATATAGAGTCATATTTTGTTCTAGTATCGAGTTGTAATTCTTGGGTTGTAAGTAAATAATAGTGTGATGATCTTCATTATTAGAGCATTGTCCCATGTGAGGAAACAAAAAAAGGGGGGGCCAAAGAAGCCCATGAAAAAAAAGAGGAGGCCAAAGAAACCAAAAAAAATATGAGAGAAAAAGAGAGAAGGGACAATGCTACTATCCTTTTACCACACTTGTGCTTCAAAGTAGCACGATGATCTTCATGATAGAGAGTCTCCTATGTTGTCACTTTCATATACTAGTGGGAATTGTTCATTATAGAACTTGGCTTGTATATTCCAACGATGGGCTTCCTCAAATACCCTAGGTCTTCATGAGCAAGCAAGTTGGATGCACACCCACTTAGTTTTCTTTTTGAGCTTTCATACATTTATAGCTCTAGTGCATTCATTGCATGGCAATCCCTACTCACTCACATCGATATCTATTGATGGGCATCTCCATAGCCTGTTGGTACGCCTAGTTGATGTGAGACCATCTTCCTCCTTTTTTTGCCTTCTCCACAACCACCGCTCTATTCCACCTATAGTGCTCTATCCATGACTCACGCTCATGTATTGCGTGAAAGTTGAAAAAGTTTGAGAATACTAAAGTATGAAACAATTGCTTGGCTTGTCATTGGGGTTGTGCATGATTTGCGTATTTTGTGTGATGAGGATGAAGCATAGCCAGACTATATGATTTTGTAGTGATATGCTTTCTTTGGCCATGTTATTTTGAGAAGACATAATTGCCTTGTTAGTATGCTTGAAGTATTACTGTTTTTATGTCAATATTAAACTTTTGTCTTGAATCTTTCGGATCTGAACATTCATGCCACAATAAAGAAAACTACATTGATAATTATGTTAGGTAGCATTCCACATCAAAAATTATATTTTTATCATTTACCTACTCGAGGACGAGTAGCAATTAAGCTTAGGGATGCTTGATACGTCTCCAACGTATCAATAATTTTTGATTGTTTCATGTTATTATATTATCTGTTTTGGATGTTTAATGGGCTTTAATATGCTCTTTTATATTATTTTTGGGACTAACCTATTAACCGGAGGCCCAGTGCCAGTTTCTGTTTTTTTGCCTATGTTAGAGTTTTGCTGAAAAGGAATACCAAACGGAACGAAACCTTCGCGATGATCTTTCTTGGACCGAAAGCAAACCAGAAGACTTAGAGTTGAAGTCTGGAACTCCGCGAGGCGGCCACGAGGCAGGAGGGCGCGCCCCCACCCTCGTGGGCCCCTCGGAGCTTCACCGACATACTTCTTTTGCCTATATATACTCTTATACCCTAGAAACATCAGGGAGATCCCTGAAACCACTTTTCCACCACCGCAACCTTTTGTACCCGTGATATCCCATCTTGGGGCCTTTTCCGGCGATCTACCGGAGGGGGAATCAATCAAGGAGGGCTTATACATCAACACCATTGCCTCTCCGATGAAGCGTGAGTAGTTTACCACAGACCTTCGGGTCCATAGTTATTAACTAGATGGCTTCTTCTCTCTCTTTGATTCTCAATACAAAGTTCTCCTCGATGTTCTTGGAGATCTATTCGATGCAATACTCTTTTGCGTTGTGTTTGCCGAGATCCGATGAATTGTGGATTTATGAACAGGTTTATCTATGAATATTATTTGATTCTTCTCTGAATTCTTATATGCATGATTTGATATCTTTGCAAGTCCCTTCGAATTATCGGTTTAGTTTGGCCTACTAGATTGATCCCTCTTGCAATGGGAGAAGTGCTTAGCTTTGTGTTCAATCTTGCGGTGTCCTTTCCCAGTGACAGTAGGAGCAGCAAGGCACGTATTGTATTGTTGCCATCGAGGATAAAAAGATGGGGTTTATATCATATTGCTTGAGTTTATCCCTCTACATCATGTCATCTTGCTTAAAGTGTTACTCTGTTCTTATGAACTTAATACTCTAGATGCATGCTGGATAGCGGTCGATGTGTGGACTAATAGTAGTAGATGCGGAATTGTTTCGGTCTACTTGACACGGACGTGATGCCTATATTCATGATCATTGCCATAGATATCTTCATAACTATGCGCTTTTCTATCAATTGCTCGGCAGTAATTTGTTAGCCCACCATAATACATGCTATCTTGAGAGAAGCCACTAGTGAAACCTATGGCCCGCGGGTCTCTTTGTTATTATATTGCATCTCTTTAATTTACATCGCATCTCGTTTACTATTTTGCGATCTTTACTTTCCAATCTATACAACAAAAATACCAAAAATATTTACTTTATTATCTTTATTAGATCTAACTTTTGCGAGTGACAATGAAGGGATTGGCAACCCCTTTATCGCGTTGGTTGCAAGGTTCTTGATTGTTTGTGCAGGTACTAGGTGACTTGTGCATTATCTCCTGATGGATTGATACCTTGGTTCTTAAAAACTGAGGGAAATACTTACACTACTTTGCTGCATCACCCTTTCCTCTTCAAGGGAAAACAAACGCATGCTCAAGAGGTAGCAGTCGACATGATGTCGCAGCTGGGAACACGTCCCGTCAGTACCCCCATTCCTCGCCAGGAGTGGGCAGAGGCCCTCTGCACCTTACTTGCACCAGAGGCCGGCCGCGCCATACTTGCACCGGACGCCGGCCACGTCATTTGCATGGGTCGCGCCGTTCGCCTTGTCCGCGGCCCGCTCGATGCCAACGCGTTGGTCGGTAGGCTCGACCGCCTCCTTGGCCCAGGTTTCCACCTGGGTGCAGTAGAGGAACATGGCCGTCGCATCCTCGAGCTGGTGATCTCCGATGAAATAGCCAACTTGGAGCTCGAGATCTCGCTCCAGATGCCTGCACGAGTTCATGTAGAGCCAAGAGCTACCGTAGGCAAGGGCTACTGGTCATGGTCTCATGGACGCGTTTTATTTTGTTGAGTCGTTTCGACATGGATAGCTATGTATTCACAGCAATCATAGTATTATTCTGTTTATTGCTCTGTTTCAATGTGTGTACTCTGTTTTCCGTTCTTATATGTTTTGTTTCAATGTGTGTGTATACGTTTTCCATTTTGTATATGTGGATGATAACAGCTAGATTCAAATTAGTATACAAAAATAGATAGAAAATGAAATTCATAATATATATATATATATATATAATATTTGTTCATTAGTTCATCACAGAATATATATATATAATATCATCACATATACGTGATGATACTTAACTACTAGGTACAATGCATAAAATTGAAAAAAGAACAATACTAAAAGTAATAATCCCTCCTGGGACCAGTATTCCGGCAGCCCTCGACAGCAGCTCCCTGGTGCACGACGTCTTCCCAGTGACGAGGCAGTACTCCGCCTCCTCCGCTTCGCAGCGCTTGATGTACTGATCTGGCTCTTGCTTGCGGGCGAGAGCGAACGATCTTGCCATTTCGTTGGGCGCCCACCAGAGCTCCTCGTCGGTGGCACGCTAGAGCTTATCGGCCCACCTCCACGCAGTGACGAGGCGCCCAGAACCTTTGACCTTCCTCGCGAAGTACCCGTCTTCGTACACCTCCTTCGCATGACGACGCGCCCGCCCCCAAAGCTACACCGCCTCCTTTTTCCAGGCGGCATCACGGGCTTCACAGGCCGCCTGGTATTGGGCTTCCTCCTGCACCATCTCCTTCTTGAACGACACTTGTCTGGCTTTCTCAGTCGGCGGCAATGACTTCCACGGACAAAGATTGTACAAGCCCCAAAACCAATCCAAAGTTGGGGGGTCCGGCGCAACCTCGTCCGGCGGCAAGTAGGGGTCCTCGTCGCTGCTATTCGAGTAAGCATCCTCGGGGGACGGCGACTCCTCTTCGGCGCGTGGGCAGACCGGCGGCGCCATGGCAGAGATTTGAGACAGAGAGAGGGCGAGCGAGGGGAGGATGTAGATGAGAATGCAGGCGGACGACGTGAGCAAGGTAGTATTTATTGGCGGCCTGCATCTTGATCGAGGGGAACAGTACACACGCCGGTCACCGAAATTTACGAGTACTGTAGTTTGAATTACACACGATTCCCGCAGCAAAATCCCTGTGTGAACATAATAGCTGACGGTTTCCAATACGGAACCGTGTCTGATTAATGATCCCCGTCACACACCTACCAAACCTCGAGCCGCGAGATAGACACTACAGAAAACAGCTACTTTGCCGTCTGCCACGGCGGACGACAAAGGCTCGAAAGGCGGACGGCAAAGACCTTTGCCATCAGCCGCGGACGGCAAAAGGCTCCGGCAAAGAAGGCTACGGTAAACAGCTCCTTTGCCGTCTACTTCCTGGCGGCGGACGGCAAAGGCTCTTTGCCGTCTGCGGCGGACGGCAAAGAGGGCGGACAGCAATAATTGCGCTGTCAGTTCGTTAAGTGGCTAACGGCACACCTTTGCCGTCCGCCGCAGACGGCAAAATTTCTCTGGTCTTTGCCGTCCGCCTTATGATGTCATCTACACGTCACTAGGTGGTAGGTTCTTTGCCGTCTGCCACTGATGGCAAAGTGCAGGTTCTTTGCCGTCTGCCACGGACGGCAAAGTCTTTGCCGTCCGCCACTGTAGGCAAACTGACCAAATGGGTCAGCTCCCAGGAAGCACAGTTGGCTGCCACGTGGCTTCTTTGCCGTCGGCGGCAGACGGCAAAGAGCTCTTTGCCGTCGGTGGCAGACGGCAAAGAGCCTGCATATTGTCTGTTTTTTTTCTGTTTTTTATTAAATCCCACAATTTGCACAGAAAATATATAAGTTTCATATCACATATCCAGCACATATCCAGCACATATCCAGCACATATCCAGCACATAAGTTTCATATCACATATCACATCAGTTTCATCCATACACATTGTTCATACATAAGCAAGTTCCATCCAGACACATTGTTCCATCCATATATATATTACAATGCAAAGTTTCATGAAGATAGCAAGTTCCATCATAGCAAGCTAGATACAATGCAAAGTTTCATCAAAGGAAAAGCAAGCACTCCATCATAGCAAGCTAGCTTCCATGAAGTGAATGAAATCTGCAAAATGGTAAATAAGAAAGTTAGAAATAGGTGACTAGAACAAGAAGAAGACTAGAACAAGAAGTATATGTCATTTATGAGCTAACTTAGGTGAAATGGATCATATATGAGCTAACTAAGTTGAAATGGGTTGTTTATGAGCTAACTTAGTTGAAATGGATCATTTATGAGCTAACTTAGTTGAAATGGGTCATTTATGAGCTAACTAAGGTGAAGGGCATCGTTTTTGAGCTAAGTAAGGTGAAATGGGTCATTTTGGAGCTAACCTAGGTGAAATGGGTCATTTTGGAGCTAACCTAGGTGAAATGGGTCATTTTAAAGCTAACGTAGGTAAAATGGATCATTTAGGAGCTCATCTACGTAAAATGGGTCATTTTAGAGCTAATTTAGTTGAAATGGATCTTTTTGAGCTAACTTAGGTGAAATGGATCATTTAAGAGCTAATTTAGGTGAAATGGATCGTTTTTTAGCTCACTTAGGTCAAATGGATCGTTTATGAGTTAAATTAATTGAAATGGATCGTTTATGAGATAACCTAGGTAAGATGGGTCATTTTGGAGTTAACCTAGGTGAAATGGGCCATTTTAAAGCTAACGCAGGTAAAATGGATCATTTAGGAGCTAATCTAGGTAAAATGGGTCATTTTTGAGCTAACTTGGATGAACTGCATCATTTATAAGCTAACCTAGGTAAAATGGGTCATTTTGGAGGAAAATAAGCTAACTCTAGGTCATTATGGTAAGCATATTGGAGGAAATAAAGCTAAGTCTAGGTCTTTATGCATTTGTTAAGCAAAACACTAGAGAAACTTACCGTGATCAGGGAGGTGTAGGAGCGGGGTGGCTAGTGCCGCTACCTGGAGAAGGATCGTGCGATGCATTTCTGGAGTTAAGCTGCACCAAAGATCATTTCCAATGTCTCGTTAGCATTACGACACTCAAATGTTAAGACTACCAAGTAATGTCCATTCAAACTAAACTCACCGTGCTCCCAGGAGCAATCACTGGCATCGGCGGAGCGGGCTGACCGGACTTCTCGCACACAGACTGCACATTTGGTTTTCAGAACAGAGTCATACTAGTTAGTAATGAGACTCAAATGTTAAGACTAACAAGTAATCTGCAGAAGAAACTTACCACAAGGAGCTCGTACATGGCCCTTGCCTGCATGTCATTCCGTGCCCTCTCCTCCTCCATCATCTTTCTCGTCCTCTCCTCCATCTCCCGCTGCCTCTCCGCCGCCTCCGCCAGAAGTTTCTCCGTTCTATCTCTCTCAGTCTGTATAGCAGCCTGCAACACCACTCACATGACCATTTGTAATCATTGATGGAAGCGCACACAATGTAATGGAGAAAGATAACTGAGTACGTATCACTAACCTTGATGGCGAGTTGCACTGGCCATTCACGAGGCCTTATCTCAGGAGCGGATCTCGACTGGCGCGCCTTGATCTCCGGGAGAGTGCTAGGACAACGGATAAGTCCATCTCCAATGGCTATGGAGCCATGGGACCTCCCGCCACCAGATATCATCACCAGCTCTGGATCAATGGGACCCTGGCTCGGGTTAAAGTCCTCCCCTTTCCTCGCCTTCCCCTCATCTCTATATCTCACGAGCTTGTTGTGGGAGGAGATGTTGGTGAAGTTGTTTGCATCATCGAGGTCAGACTGAGAGAAAGCCTTGACTTTCTTGAAAGAGCCAGTGTGGGCCATGGCATACAGGTCGTACACCTCTGGCACCTTATCCGCCTTATTGTAGTGTGCCTGAAAGAGAGAAACAATGAAAATTAGTAATTAAAGGGCTCAAGCTAGCATGATGAATGAATTGCATGAATCATGAAGCAAACCACATACCCAGTTGCGCCCGAACTGATATAAGTTGGAGCTGCCTTGATGGTGTGGCACACCTTCCATTTGGGCACGTTTGTCCTTGGCCTGGTTGTGGAGGGCTAGCCATTCTTGTGAGCACCACTCATCGACCAACACCTCCCAACAATCCATCCGATCCGCACACCATCTCGGAGGCGCCTAAGTTAGCAAATAGAAACTTAAGCGCTACGGCTAAGAATTACTAAATGAAGGAACTTAAGTAGAAGGCCTTAAGAATTACCTTCATGTACTGCTCCTTACTCAGGAACTTATCGCGGCACGCCGGCTTGGTCTTCTTGATACCACGCAAGGCGTAGTTGTCTCGAACAGCCTGCACCCGAGCCTCGTGCCGTAAGTTCTGGAGTAGGCGCTTGCAGACGTTCTGGATAACATTTGCACTGTCCTCCTCGTATCCCTCCTCACACCTGTAGAATGTCTGCAATCAAATGAGACAATATTGATTAGTACAATTAATAACTAGCTAGTTGAAGATTTTGAAATGTGTAAAGGAGAAATTACCCAGAACGTCCTGATCACCATGTCTGCCCTCGTGTCGCACACGACACCGTCGATAATGACATCCGGCGGGGCCGGGGCAGCCACGTAGTGCTCCCAGCTCAACCCAAGCTCTGGAAGCCGACCCTCACCAGGCAACGTGACAAACCCCGGGAAGTTTTGCCGGCAAAGAACTCCAAGGACGGAGTTGGGCCGGCGGACACTATGATGGTGGTCCCAACCCCTGCAGCATGACAAGGCCAACGCATTAGTTATTTGAAGAAACGTGAATGCAGAAGGTACAAAAATATTAAATGCACTTACGTACCTCTCCCCATCAGGGAAGATCAACCACCTCTGCTCGCGGGTCGCCGGCACGGACGGGAGCCGTGTAGCACCACGCTGGTAGACGGTGCCACCCTCCTCCTCAAGATCAGTCGGCTCCCCGCCATCATCAGCATGGCCACTCGGCTCCTCGGGCTGATCCGGCCAGGTACCCCATCCGGACGTGTGCTCCTCCGGGGTCTCGTGGGCCGAAGGCCGGTCGACCCGAGGCTCGTGGGCCCAAGACCCGTGGACCGGAGGCTCGTGGACCGGAGTCCGTGTAGCCTCCTCCTCGGACGAGTCCACCCTAGCAGTCACGTGCTCGGGTGAAACAGCTGGGGGTGGCGGCGAGGAAGGCGCAGTAGCAGTCACCCTACCTCCTCTCCCGCGACCACGTGCCCCACCTCCTCTCTTCCTACCTCGTCCCCTGCTGGGCACCGCGGTCGATGAAGAAGGGCCCGGTGGTGTGGACATACTGTCCAGCAACGCTCGGCGGAGAGGTACGTCTGGAATCGAAAACCTCAGACCACGCGCCGACGAAGAAGGGGCCTTGGCGCGCTCCCGACCAGCGCCCACCATCTTTCAACACCTGCCATGACAAACAGTAAACGAAATTAGTACAACATAAAAAAAAGACCGACATGAATAATAATATGTGTATCACTTAAGTGTATCATCATCAAGTACAACATTAAAAAATTTAATACCTGACACTACTAATAATCTCGATCAGTATCATCAATAAATGCATAATCATCATCATCACTATAATCAATGACGGGCTCATTGGGTTCAGTGGCATCAACATGTGCAAGGCCACCTTGACGTAATCGGTCAAGCAATGACAGGTCATCCGCAGCAGTAACCTCTTCTTGTTCCGGCTCTTCTTGTTCCTCCTCTGGGGTGATGTCGGATTCACTGTCGCTGTCTACTTCAATGTTTTGGGGTGAAGTATAGAGGTTCTTGAAACGCTTTTTGGAAAGACGTGTCTCTTGGAAGAATTCTCCTTCATATGTGTCTGAGTTAATGTGAGGTTCATAATCCTCTTCCTTTGGGGGAGATAGTCTAGCACGTGGCGGCACTTCAGAAACGACATCCCAACCTTTCAGATTTGGATTAGTTTGGCAGGCCCACGGTAGATAGAATACTTGGGTCGCCTGTTGAGCCGTAATATAGACATCAGGAACATCTAAATGGGTGCTTTGGTTGATTTCAACTGGCCCTATATGTTCATGAGTCCTTCTAGTCTCCTTCGGCTGAAACCAATAACATTTGAAGACTACGACATTCGGTGGGTTTTCACCATAGAATAGAAGTTCATAAATTGCTTCAACTCTCCCATAATACTCGGTACCTCCTTCGCTGATAGCAGATACACAACAATTTGTAGACTTTCGGTCGGCCATAGATAGCTCTTTGCCATAGGTACGAAAGTGATACCCGTTGATGTCGTATTTGTCAAATGAACGGACCTTATAGTCAAAACCATTAGCGACTTGTCTCAATTCGGCGTCCATAGGCTCTGAATTAGCCTACAAGTTTAATATGAAAGGATTGTTGCATTACGCACAAATTAGCGAATGAAACCTGGATAACCGCCTACAAATTAGCCTACAAGTCTAATAGAAATTACCGTTTGTTTGAACCAAGAGATGAAACCGGGATAGCCGCCTCCTTGCTTTGCGAGAAGCTCATACTCTTCGACAGAATCCTTTTGGATCACCACTCCATACGAGAATAAGGCGACGTATCGACTGTATGAAATATCCGGGAATAAGAGCAGTTCAAAGGAAATAGAAGTTGCGAAACTATGTACCGAGAACTTACTCGATGTACGGCCGCACTTCTATCAGGTTGTTGAAGATATACAACGAAATGGTCCGCCATTGTTCGTTATCCAAAGATACTGGATTTGAAACACTGGCTGGTGCGAGATTCCCTTTGAATAGGCTGAGGTTGGATCCACCCTTTTTAGGGTCGTCAGCATTGTACCGAGGCTTCGGATTATGCAAATGACGATTTTTGGCTTCGTAGTGTGCTGTCACGAAGTTTGCCGCCTCCTTAGTGATGAATGCCTCAGCCATCGATGCTTCAATTCTACGTTTATTTTTACATTTTTGTCGAAGCGTCTTCTGCATCCTCTCAGTTGGGTAGCACCAACGATTTTGCACGGGCCACCCCAATCTTGCCTCGGTCGGGAGATGCAAAATCAAATGTTGCATTGGATTAAAGAAGCCCGGTGGAAAGATCTTCTCTAACTTGCAGATCAACTCCGGCGCCAACTCTTCCATTTCTTCTAGCACGCCAGGCGATAGTTCTTTCGCACAAAGAACACAGAAGAAATAGCTAAGTTCTGCCAGTACTAGCCATTCATCCTCAGGGATGAAGCCACGCAACATCACCGGCATTACCCGCTCAATCCATATGTGCCAATCATGACTCTTGAGACCAAATATCTTCAATTTATCAAGACTGGCTCCCCTCTGTAGATTCGCTGCATACCCATCGGGGAACATCAACTGCATTTTCACCCACAAGATAATTTCCCTCATAGCTGGCCTTCCAAGATTGAACCATGCCTTTGGCTTCGT
This sequence comes from Triticum aestivum, assembly GCF_018294505.1. Classification (NCBI taxonomy): domain Eukaryota; kingdom Viridiplantae; phylum Streptophyta; class Magnoliopsida; order Poales; family Poaceae; genus Triticum; species Triticum aestivum. The sequence goes on along the minus strand of NC_057808.1, from coordinate 527,098,165 downwards.
CCAGTTCTGCTTTCCTTTCGGTTCTTTCATGTTTTGTAACGGCCTATCACATAGCGCCTCCAGATCGACTCTAGCCTTAGTATTATCCTTCGACTTCCCATCTATGCCGAACAATGTACCAAAAAGTGCCTCGGCGATATTCTTCTCAGTGTGCATCACGTCGATGTTGTGTGGGCAAAGGAGGTCTTTGAAGTAAGGCAGATCCCATAAGCATGTTTTGTGAGTCCAGGCGTGCTTAGAATTATACCCCTTGAAGTACCCTGGACGCTCTGGATCTGGCTCGAGAGCGTTTAACTGATCCAGGGTCTGTTGGCCTGTCAATGCATGTGGTATAGAGTTTTTGACGACTCTACCTCTGATGAAGTTCTTCTTGTCTTTCCTGAACTTATGGCGAGGATTCAGGAACTGTCTATGCATGTCGAAGCAAGAAAACTTGCGACCGGCCTGAAGCCAATGAAACTCAAGAGCTCCCTTGCATGTGGGGCACGGGAACCTTCCATGCACACACCAGCCAACGAATAGCGCATACGCCGGCAAGTCATGCGTCGAGTACATGTACCAGACACGCATTATGAAGTTCCGTTTGCTATAGGCATCGTATGTCTTGAACCCATTATCCCAGGCTTCTTGCAATTCGTCCTTAAGCGGTTGCATGTACACATTCATATTTTTCCCCGGATAGTTTGGCTCTGGAATTATCAACGTCAGGAAAATGTTCTTTCTTTGCATAATCTGTCCGGGGGGGAGATTGAGTGGAAAGACAAATACGGGCCAACAACTGTATGTGGCTGCCGTCATACCAAACACACTGAACCCATCCGTGCTGATGCCGACTCGAGGATGCCTCGGATCTGCCGCTTTGTCACCATGTAATTCATCAAACTTTTTCCACGCAACACCATCCGATGTGTGTAGAATCATCAGATTCCCATCTGCATCTAGTTCGGTTCTTTTGCCCGTTTTGTGCCATGTCATCTGTCTGGCCGTCTCTTCGACCATGAAAAGACGTTGAAGTCTTGGTACGATTGGCATATACCGAAGAACACTAACGGGGATTTTGGTCTGTGTCTTCTCACCCATACCGTTGTCTACCACAACATACCTGGAAGACTTGCAAATGGGACAATAGTTCAAGTCCGCATAGTCAAGCCTAAACAAGACACATCCTTTCTCACAGGCATGTATCTTATCATAGGGCATCTTCAGTGCACGGAGGATTTTGTCCAACTGGTACAGGTTTGCAGGCATTACATGGCCTTTGGGTAGAAAGCGTCCAAATACTGTCATCATTGCATCGTAGCATTCTCTGCCCAAGTTGAACTGAGCCTTCAGAGCCATTACTTGTGAGATGGCATCCAACTGACAAAGCTCAGTGTGCTCATGGAGCGGACGTTTTGAAGACTCCAACATTTCATTGAAGGCCTTTGCAGATTCCTCCATCTCCTTGTCCGAATCCCGAGCATCATCAAAGTCTTGCACCATGTTTTCCATCCCGGTACCATGCTCGTCGGTGCGACGACGATCCACCTCAGCTCGGTCACGTTGGGCAGACTCACCATGAAATGTCCACACCGTATAATCGGGCGTAAAACCACTCTTCTGCAGGTGTTTGCCCATTTCAGCCTCTGTCCTCTTTTCCCAATTGCCGCACCGTAAACAGGGGCACCAGGTTTTCCTCTGGCCATTTGCAAATGCGGCTCGCACAAACCCCTTGGTTTTTTGAACCATTCAGTGCTCCATTTGTTCTGACCAGTGTGACCGGTGTACATCCACGCACGATCACTCATCTTGACTTTCAGAGCTACTAGACACACAACAAATATATATATATATATAATTCACCATGTATGTATTCATCAGTTGATCTACTTTGTCAATTTTATTACGTCCATGCAACCTACACTCTAATAGGTAATGATAGGTCCTAATCCCACCCGAGTATGTTTAGATTGGGTTCATTTTCCCATGCTATGCCCCGGATCCTACGCAAAATTTCGGCAGCACCTCCCCGCTGTTCTCCTGACACACGTCTCTGCAATAACCAGAGAGGATGTGTACCCGGAGAACAACAGGGGAGGCACTGACGAAATTTATGCGTCGGATCCGGAGCAAAGCATATGGGAAAACGAACCCAATCTAAACATACTCGGGCTGTCCATGGATAGCGTTGGAAAATTCGAAAGAATCAAGGTTATAAATATGCAAATGCATGCATATTTATAACTATGACGCTTTCGAACGGGAGACACATATTGGTTACGCATACTGATGATTCAAGACACATATATATCTAGCTATCAAGTTTCATCGGAATAGATCAAATAATTAATGGGGGAGGAGGACATGTCATTTGTGCTCACCCACGAACGAAGGGGCAGAGCTCGTCAAACGCACGGCGAGGTCGTCGAACACCAAACCTCGCAGCGATGAAGCAACTGCACATTTAAAACTACCCGATCAACACAATTATATATGATGTTTTTCATAACAAAATCGAAAGATATATGACCTAACTAATAATTCACAAATATATGACCCCGTCGGCTTCTGGAAGGCCAAAGAACACCTTTTCGGG
>NC_057808.1:527035967-527094017 GCF_018294505.1 Triticum aestivum | reverse complement strand
GGGAGGAGAGGCAAGGAGGAAGTGAGTAACAGGCGGGGGGTACCTGCCGTTAGTCAAGTGCCCTCTTTGCCGTCCGCCTTTTTGCCTCTTTGCCGTCTGCTAGCGGACGGCAAAGAGGTGGGCCGTTAAGATTTTTTCAAACGAGCGGGGGGTGGGGGCCACCTCACTCTTTGCCGTCTGCCAGCGGACGGCAAAGATTCTTTGCCGTCTGCTGGCAGACGGCAAAGATCTGGTAGATGGCAAAGAGCTTCTTTGCCGTCAGCCTTTTCTTTGCCGTCTGCTTTTGTGTAGCTGATGGCAAAGAGCTTCTTTGCCGTCAGCTAGCAGACGGCAAAGATCTGGCAGATGGCAAATTAGCTGATTCCAGTAGTGAGAGTGCCAATCGTGTGGGGGCCGGTTGTCTTGCTAGATCTTTACATTTTCTTTTTTGAACACCAGATATTTACATCGTCTGGTGATTTTTAAACTCGCACACAAGTACACAAAAATATGATTTTTCAAACCGGTATGGTTAGCCGTTGCATGTACATGTAGTTCAAATTTGAATTACGGTCATTAAATGGCAAGAAAATCACTTAAATGTCTTTAAAAGGTTTCAATGACCCCTGAAATATCCAAATTTTAACATGACAGTTGTATTAGTGCACGTTAAGCATAGAAAAAAAATTCAAGGCCATAAGAGGAAGCTATCTCCCGTTCGTCATCAAACATGCATTGTTCCCTCTCGGAAGCACGAACCTTCTAGTGAGTTGCTCCGGTTTGTGAGGGGGGTGTGTCCAAACTTTCGTCAAACAGGCCAATTTTTTACCACATCATCTTGCTGGCATGACATTACATCAAGCATGGTGTCATGTTTTTCTCATATTTTATTATTTTTAAGGAATTAAAATGCCATGGCACTCCATGCATGTGCCCATGCGGTGAGACCAATATGTTTGAAAATTCCTTCTATTTTACTGCACATGGAATTAACTCGCACACAAGTACACAAATATGATTTTTCAAACCGTTATGGTTAGCCGTTGTATGTAGATGTAGTTCAAATTTGAATTACGGTCATTAAATGGCTAGAAAGTCACTTAAATGTCTTTCAAAGGTCAAATGACCACTAGAATTTTAAATTTTCACATTACCGTTGTAGCAGTGCACGTTAAACCTATAACAAATTTGAAGGCCGTAAGAGGAAGCAATCTCCTGTTCATCATCGAACATGCATTGTTCCCTTTCGGAACCACGAGCCATCTAGTGAGTTCCTCCGGTTTGTGAGGGGTGTGTGTCCATAGTTTCGTCAAACATGCCAATTTTTTTACCACATCATCTTGGTGGCATGACATTACATCAAGCAAGGTTTCATGTTTTTCTCATCATTTTTTAATTTTTTGGAATTAAAATGCCATGGCACTACATGCATACATATGCATGTGTCCATGTCGTGAGACCAATATGTTTGAAAATTCCTTCTAATTTACTGCACATGGAATTAACTCTCACACAAGTACACAAATATGATTTTTCAAACCGTTATGGTTAGGCGTTGCCTATAGATGTAGTTCAAATTTGAATTAGGGTCATTAAATAGCTAGAAAATCACTTAAATGTCTTTAAAAGGTCAAATGACCCCTACAATTTTCCAAATTTTCACATTACAGTTGTAGTAGTGCACGTTAAACGTAGAAAATATTTAAAGGCCGTAAGAGGAAGCTATCTCCCGTTCATCATCAAACATGCATTGTTCCCTCTCGGAAACCACGAGCCTTCTAGTGAGTTGCTCCGATTTGTGAGGGGTGTGTGTCCAAACTTTCATCAAACATGCCAATCTTTTTACCACATCATCTTGGAGGCATGACATTACATCAAGCAAGGTTTCATGTTTTTCTCATCATTTTTTAATTTTTTGGAATTAAAATGCCATGGCACTCCATGCATACATATGAATGTGTCCATGTCGTGAGACCAATATGTTTGAAAATTCCTTCTAATTTACTGCACATGGAATTAACTCGCACACAAATACACAAATATGATTTTTCAAACCGTTATGGTTAGGCGTTGCGTATAGATGTAGTTCAAATTTGAATTAGGGTCATTAAATAGCTAGAAAATCACTTAAATGTCTTTAAAAGGTCAAATGACCCCTAGAATTTTCCAAATTTTCACATTACAGTGGTAGTAGTGCACGTTAAACGTAGAAAAAATTTGAAGGCCGTAAGAGAAGCAATTTCCTGTTCATCATCAAACATGCATTGTTCCCTCTCGGAACCACGAGCCTTCTAGTGAGTTGCTCCGGTTTGTGAGGCGTGTGTGTCCAAACTTTCGTCAAACATGCTAATTTGTTTACCACATCATCTTGGTGGCATGACATTGCATCAAGAAAGGTTTCATGTTTTTCTCATCATTTTTTAATTTTTTGGAATTAAAATGCCATGGCACTCCATGCATACATATGCATGTGTCCATATCGTGAGACCAATATGTTTGAAAATTCCTACTAATTTACTGCACATGGAATTAACTCGCACACAAGTACACAAATATGATTTTTCAAACTGTTATGGTTAGGTGTTGCCTATAGATGTAGTTCAAATTTGAATTAGGGTCATTAAATATCTAGAAAATCACTTAAATGTCTTTAAAAGGTCAAATGACCCCTAGAATTTTCCAAATTTTCACATTACAGTTGTAGTAGTGCATCTTAAACATAGAAAAAAATTAAAGGCCGTAAGAGGAAGCTATCTCCCGTTCGTCATCAAACATGCATTGTTCCCTCTCGGAAACCACGAGCCTTCTAGTGAGTTGCTCCGGTTTGTGAGGAGTGTGTGTCCAAACTTTCATCAAACATACCAATTTTTTTACCACATCATCTTGGTGGCATGACATTACATCAAGCAAGGTTTCATGTTTTTCTCATCATTTTTGAATTTTTTGGAATTAAAATGCCATGGCACTCCATGCATACATATGTATGTGTCCATGTCGTGAGACCAATATGTTTGAAAATTCCTTCTAATTTACTGCACATGGAATTAACTCGCACACAAGTACACAAATATGATTTTTCAAACCGTTATGGTTAGGCGTTGCCTATAGATGTAGTTCAAATTTGAATTAGGGTCAATAAATAGCTAGAAAATCACTTAAATGTCTTTAAAAGGTCTAATGACCCCTAGAATTCTCCAAATTTTCACATTACAGTTGTTATAGTGCACGTTAAACATAGAAAAAATTTAAAGCCCGTAAGAGGAAGCTATCTCCCGTTCGTCATCAAACATGCATTGTTCCCTCTCGGAAACCACGAGCCTTCTAGTGAGTTGCTCCGGTTTGTGAGGGGTGTGTGTCCAAACTTTCATCAAACATGCCAATTTTTCTACCACATCATCTTGGTGGCATGACATTATGTCAAGCAAGGTTTCTTGTTTTTCTCATCATTTTCTAATTTTTTGGAATTAAAATGCCATCGCACTCCATGCATACATATGCATGTGTCCATGTCGTGAGACCAATATGTTTGAAAATTCCTTCTAATTTACTGCACATGGAATTAACTCGCACACAAGTACACAAATATGATTTTTCAAACCGTTATGGTTAGGCGTTGGCTATAGATGTAGTTCAAATTTGAATTGGGGTCATTAAATGGCTACAAAATCACTTAAATGTCTTTAAAAGGTCTAATGACCCCTAGAATTTTCCAAATTTTCACATTACAGTGGTAGTAGTGCACGTTAAACGTAGAAAAAATTTGAAGGCCGTAAGAGAAGCAATTTCCTGTTCATCATCAAACATGCATTGTTCCCTCTCGGAACCACGAGCCTTCTAGTGAGTTGCTCCGGTTTGTGAGGCGTGTGTGTCCAAACTTTCGTCAAACATGCTAATTTGTTTACCACATCACCTTGGTGGCATGACATTGCATCAAGCAAGGTTTCATGTTTTTCTCATCATTTTTTAATTTTTTGGAATTAAAATGCCATGGCACTCCATGCATACATATGCATGTGTCCATATCGTGAGACCAATATGTTTGAAAATTCCTACTAATTTACTGCACATGGAATTAACTCGCACACAAGTACACAAATATGATTTTTCAAACTGTTATGGTTAGGTGTTGCCTATAGATGTAGTTCAAATTTGAATTAGGGTCATTAAATATCTAGAAAATCACTTAAATGTCTTTAAAAGGTCAAATGACCCCTAGAATTTTCCAAATTTTCACATTACAGTTGTAGTAGTGCATCTTAAACATAGAAAAAAATTAAAGGCCGTAAGAGGAAGCTATCTCCCGTTCGTCATCAAACATGCATTGTTCCCTCTCGGAAACCACGAGCCTTCTAGTGAGTTGCTCCGGTTTGTGAGGAGTGTGTGTCCAAACTTTCATCAAACATACCAATTTTTTTACCACATCATCTTGGTGGCATGACATTACATCAAGCAAGGTTTCATGTTTTGCTCATCATTTTTGAATTTATTGGAATTAAAATGCCATGGCACTCCATGCATACATATGTATGTGTCCATGTCGTGAGACCAATATGTTTGAAAATTCCTTCTAATTTACTGCACATGGAATTAACTCGCACACAAGTACACAAATATGATTTTTCAAACCGTTATGGTTAGGCGTTGCCTATAGATGTAGTTCAAATTTGAATTAGGGTCATTAAATAGCTAGAAAATCACTTAAATGTCTTTAAAAGGTCTAATGACCCCTAGAATTCTCCAAATTTTCACATTACAGTTGTTGTAGTGCACGTTAAACATAGAAATAATTTAAAGCCCGTAAGAGGAAGCTATCTCCCGTTCGTCATCAAACATGCATTGTTCCCTCTCGGAAACCACGAGCCTTCTAGTGAGTTGCTTCGGTTTGTGAGGGGTGTGTGTCCAAACTTTCATCAAACATGCCAATTTTTCTACCACATCATCTGGGTGGCATGACATTACATCAAGCAAGGTTTCATGTTTTTCTCCTCATTTTTTAATTTTTTGGAATTAAAATGCCATGGCACTCCATGCATACATATGCATGTGTCCATGTCGTGAGACCAATATGTTTGAAAATTCCTTCTAATTTACTGCACATGGAATTAACTCCACACAAGTACACAAATATGATTTTTCAAACCGTTATGGTTAGGCGTTGCCTATAGATATAGTTCAAATTTGAATTAGGGTCATTAAATAGCTAGAAAATCACTTAAATGTCTTTAAAAGGTCAAATGACCCCTAGAATTTTCCAAATTTTCACATTACAGTTGTAGTAGTGCACGTTAAACGTAGAAAAAATTTAAAGGCCGTAAGAGGAAGCTATCTCCCGTACGTCATCAAACATGCATTGTTCCCTCTCGGAAACCACGAGCCTTCTAGTGAGTTGCTCCGGTTTGTGAGGGGTGTGTGTCCAAACTTTCATCAAACATGCCAATTTTTCTACCACATCATCTTGGTGGCATGACATTATGTCAAGCAAGGTTTCATGTTTTTCTCATCATTCTCTAATTTTTTGGAATTAAAATGCCATCGCACTCTATGCATACATATGCATGTGTCCATGTCGTGAGACCAATATGTTTGAAAATTCCTTCTAATTTACTGCACATGGAATTAACTCGCACACAAGTACACAAATATGATTTTTCAAACCATTATGGTTAGGCGTTGGCTATAGATGTAGTTCAAATTTGAATTGGGGTCATTAAATGGCTACAAAATCACTTAAATGTCTTTAAAAGGTCTAATGACCCCTAGAATTTTCCAAATTTTCACATTACAGTGGTAGTAGTGCACGTTAAACGTAGAAAAAATTTGAAGGCCGTAAGAGAAGCAATTTCCTGTTCATCATCAAACATGCATTGTTCCCTCTCGGAACCACGAGCCTTCTAGTGAGTTGCTCCGGTTTGTGAGGCGTGTGTGTCCAAACTTTCGTCAAACATGCCAATTTGTTTACCACATCATCTTTGTGGCATGACATTGCATCAAGCAAGGTTTCATGTTTTTCTCATCATTTTTTAATTTTTTGGAATTAAAATGCCATGGCACTCCATGCATACATATGCATGTGTCCATGTCGTGAGACCAATATGTTTGAAAATTCCTTCTAATTTACTGCACATGGAGTTAACTCGCACACAAGTACACAAATATGATTTTTCAAACCGTTATGGTTAGGCGTTGCCTATAGATGTAGTTCAAATTTGAATTAGGGTCATTAAATAGCTAGAAAATCACTTAAATGTCTTTAAAAGGTCAAATGACCCCTACAATTTTCCAAATTTTCACATTACAGTTGTAGTAGTGCACGTTAAACGTAGAAAATATTTAAAGGCCGTAAGAGGAAGCTATCTCCCGTTCATCATCAAACATGCATTGTTCCCTCTCGGAAACCACGAGCCTTCTAGTGAGTTGCCCCGGTTTGTGAGGGGTGTGTGTCCAAACTTTCATCAAACATGCCAATCTTTTTACCACATCATCATGGAGGCATGACATTACATCAAGCAAGGTTTCATGTTTTTCTCATCATTTTTTAATTTTTTTGGAATTAAAATGCCATGGCACTCCATGCATACATATGAATGTGTCCATGTCGTGAGACCAATATGTTTGAAAATTGCTTCTAATTTACTGCACATGGAATTAACTCGCACACAAGTACACAAATATGATTTTTCAAACCGTTATGGTTAGGCGTTGCCTATAGATGTAGTTCAAATTTGAATTAGGGTCATTAAATAGCTAGAAAATCACTTAAATGTCTTTAAAAGGTCAAATGACCCCTAGAATTTTCCAAATTTTCACATTACAGTTGTAGTAGTGCATGTTAAACGTAGAAAAAAATTAAAGGCCGTAAGAGGAAGCTATCTCCCGTTCGTCAGCAAACATGCATTGTTCCCTCTCGGAAACCACGAGCCTTCTAGTGAGTTGCTTCGGTTTGTGAGGGGTGTGTGTCCAAACTTTCATAAAACATGCCAATTTTTTTACCACACCATCTTGGTGGCATGACATTACATCAAGCAAGGTTTCATGTTTTTCTCATCATTTTTTAATTTTTTGGATTTAAAATGCCATGGCACTCCATGCATACATATGTATGTGTCCATGTCGTGAGACCAATATGTTTGAAAATTCCTTCTAATTTACTGCACATGGAATTAACCCGCACACAAGTACACAAATATGATTTTTCAAACTGTTTTGGTTAGGCGTTGCCTATAGATATAGTTCAAATTTGAATTAGGGTCATTAAATAGCTAGAAAATCACTTAAATGTCTTTAAAAGGTCTAATGACCCCTAGAATTCTCCAAATTTGCACATTACAGTTGTAGTAGTGCACGTTAAACATAGAAAAAATTTAAAGCCCGTAAGAGGAAGCCATCTCCCGTTCGTCATCAAACATGCATTGTTCCCTCTCGGAAACCACGAGCCTTCTAGTGAGTTGCTTCGGTTTGTGAGGGGTGTGTGTCCAAACTTTCATCAAACATGCCAATTTTTTTACCACATCATCTTGGTGGCATGACATTACATCAAGCAAGGTTTCATGTTTTTCTCCTCATTTTTTAATTTGTTGGAATTAAAATGCCATGGCACTCCATGCATACATATGCATGTGTCCATGTCGTGAGACCAATACGTTTGAAAATTCCTTCTAATTTACTGCACATGGAATTAACTCGCACACAAGTACACAAATATTATTTTTCAAACCGTTATGGTTAGGCGTTGCCTATAGATATAGTTCAAATTTGAATTAGGGTCATTAAATAGCTAGAAAATCACTTAAATGTCTTTAAAAGGTTAAATGACCCCTAGAATTTTCCAAATATTCACATTACAGTTGTAGTAGTGCACGTTAAACGTAGAAAAAATTTAAAGGCCGTAAGAGGAAGCTATCTCCCGTTCGTCATCAAACATGCATTGTTCCCTCTCGGAAACCACGAGCCTTCTAGTGAGTTGCTCCGGTTTGTGAGGGGTGTGTGTCCAAACTTTCATCAAACATGCCAATTTTTCTACCACATCATCTTGGTGGCATGACATTACATAAAGCAAGTTTTCATGGTTTTCTCATCATTTTCTAATTTTTTGGAATTAAAATGCCATCGCACTCCATGCATACATATGCATGTGTCCATGTCGTGAGACCAATATGTTTGAAAATTCCTTCTAATTTACTGCACATGGAATTAACTCGCACACGAGTACACAAATATGATTTTTCAAACCGTTATGGTTAGGCGTTGGCTATAGATGTAGTTCAAATTTGAATTGGGGTCATTAAATGGCTACAAAATCACTTAAATGTCTTTAAAAGGTCAAATGACCCCTAGAATTTTCCAAATTTTCACATTACAGTGGAAGTAGTGCACGTTAAACGTAGAAAGAATTTGAAGGCCGTAAGAGAAGCAATTTCCTGTTCATCATCAAACATGCATTGTTCCCTCTCGGAACCACGAGCCTTCTAGTGAGTTGCTCCGGTTTGTGAGGCGTGTGTGTCCAAACTTTCGTCAAACATGCCAATTTGTTTACCACATCATCTTGGTGGCATGACATTGCATCAAGCAAGGTTTCATGTTTTTCTCATCATTTTTTAATTTTTTGGAATTAAAATGCCATGGCACTCCATGCATACATATGCATGTGTCCATATCGTGAGACCAATATGTTTGAAAATTCCTACTAATTTACTGCACATGGAATTAACTCGCACACAAGTACACAAATATGATTTTTCGAACTGTTATGGTTAGGTGTTGCCTATAGATGTAGTTCAAATTTGAATTAGGGTCATTAAATATCTAGAAAATCACTTAAATGTCTTTAAAAGGTCAAATGACCCCTAGAATTTTCCAAATTTTCAAATTACAGTTGTAGTAGTGCATGTTAAACATAGAAAAAAATTAAAGGCCGTAAGAGGAAGCTATCTCCCGTTCGTCATCAAACATGCATTGTTCCCTCTCGGACACCACGAGCATTCTAGGGAGTTGCTTCGGTTTGTGAGGGGTGTGTGTCCAAACTTTCATCAAACATGCCAATTTTTTTACCACATCATCTTGGTGGCATGACATTACATCAAGCAAGGTTTCATGTTTTTCTCATCATTTTTTAATTTTTTTGGAATTAAAATGCCATGGCACTCCATGCATACATATGCATGTGTCCATGTCGTGAGACCAATATGTTTGAAAATTCCTTCTAATTTACTGCACATGGAATTAACTCGCACACAAGTACGCAAATATGATTTTTCAACCCGTTATAGTTAGGCGTTGCCTATAGATATAGTTCAAATTTGAATTAGGGTCATTAAATGGCTAGAAAATCACTTAAATGTCTTTAAAAGGTCAAATAACCCCTAGAATTTTCCCAATTTTCACATTACAGTTGTAGTAGTGCATGTTAAACGTAGAAAAAAATTATAGGCCGTAAGAGGAAGCTATCTCCCGTTCGTCATCAAACATGCATTGTTCCCTCTCGGAAACCACGAGCCTTCTAGTGAAGTGCTTCGGTTTCTGAGGGGTGTGTTTCCAAACTTTCATCAAACCTTCCAATTTTTATACCACATCATCTTGGTGGCATGACATTGCATCAAGCAAGGTTTCATGTTTTTCTCATCATTTTTTAATTTTTTGGAATTAAAATGCGATGGCACTCCAAGCATACATATGCATGTGTCCATGTCGTGAGACAAATATGTTTGAAAATTCCTTCTAATTTACTGCACATGGAAATAACTCGCACACAAGTACACAAATATGATTTTTCAAACCGTTATGGTTAGGCGTTGGCTATAGATGTAGTTCAAATTTGAATTGGGGCCATTAAATGGCTACAGAATCACTTAAATGTCTTTAAAAGGTCAAATGACCCCTAGAATTTTCCAAATTTTCACATTACAGTTGTAGTAGTGCATGTTAAACGTAGAAAAAAATTAAAGGCCGTAAGAGGAAGCTATCTCCCGTTCGTCATCAAACATGCATTGTTCCCTCTCGGAAACCACGAGCCTTCTAGTGAGTTGCTCCGGTTTGTGAGGGGTGTGTGTCCAAACTTTCATCAAACATGCCAATCTTTTTACCACATGATCTTGGTGGCATGACATTACATCAAGCAAGGTTTCATGTTTTTCTCATCATTTTTTAATTTTTTGGAATTAAAATGCCATGGCACTCCATGCATACATATGCATGTGTCCATGTCGTGAGACCAATATGTTTGAAAATTCCTTCTAATTTACTGCACATGGAATTAACTCGCACACAAGTACACAAATATGATTTTTCTAACTGTTATGGTTAGGTGTTGCCTATAGATGTAGTTCAAATTTGAATTAGGGTCATTAAATAGCTAGAAAATCACTTAAATGTCTTTAAAAGGTCTAATGACCCCTAGAATTCTCCAAATTTTCACATTACAGTTGTTGTAGTGCACGTTAAACATAGAAATAATTTAAAGCCCGTAAGAGGAAGCTATCTCCCGTTCGTCATCAAACATGCATTGTTCCCTCTCGGAAACCACGAGCCTTCTAGTGAGTTGCTTCGGTTTGTGAGGGGTGTGTGTCCAAACTTTCATCAAACATGCCAATTTTTCTACCACATCATCTGGGTGGCATGACATTACATCAAGCAAGGTTTCATGTTTTTCTCCTCATTTTTTAATTTTTTGGAATTAAAATGCCATGGCACTCCATGCATACATATGCATGTGTCCATGTCGTGAGACCAATATGTTTGAAAATTCCTTCTAATTTACTGCACATGGAATTAACTCCACACAAGTACACAAATATGATTTTTCAAACCGTTATGGTTAGGCGTTGCCTATAGATATAGTTCAAATTTGAATTAGGGTCATTAAATAGCTAGAAAATCACTTAAATGTCTTTAAAAGGTCAAATGACCCCTAGAATTTTCCAAATTTTCACATTACAGTTGTAGTAGTGCACGTTAAACGTAGAAAAAATTTAAAGGCCATAAGAGGAAGCTATCTCCCGTACGTCATCAAACATGCATTGTTCCCTCTCGGAAACCACGAGCCTTCTAGTGAGTTGCTCCGGTTTGTGAGGGGTGTGTGTCCAAACTTTCATCAAACATGCCAATTTTTCTACCACATCATCTTGGTGGCATGACATTACATCAAGCAAGGTTTCATGTTTTTCTCCTCATTTTTTAATTTTTTGGAATTAAAATGCCATGGCACTCCATGCATACATATGCATGTGTCCATGTCGTGAGACCAATATGTTTGAAAATTCCTTCTAATTTACTGCACATGGAATTAACTCCACACAAGTACACAAATATGATTTTTCAAACCGTTATGGTTAGGCGTTGCCTATAGATATAGTTCAAATTTGAATTAGGGTCATTAAATAGCTAGAAAATCACTTAAATGTCTTTAAAAGGTCAAATGACCCCTAGAATTTTCCAAATTTTCACATTACAGTTGTAGTAGTGCACGTTAAACGTAGAAAAAATTTAAAGGCCGTAAGAGGAAGCTATCTCCCGTACGTCATCAAACATGCATTGTTCCCTCTCGGAAACCACGAGCCTTCTAGTGAGTTGCTCCGGTTTGTGAGGGGTGTGTGTCCAAACTTTCATCAAACATGCCAATTTTTCTACCACATCATCTTGGTGGCATGACATTATGTCAAGCAAGGTTTCATGTTTTTCTCATCATTTTCTAATTTTTTGGAATTAAAATGCCATCGCACTCCATGCATACATATGCATGTGTCCATGTCGTGAGACCAATATGTTTGAAAATTCCTTCTAATTTACTGCACATGGAATTAACTCGCACACAAGTACACAAATATGATTTTTCAAACCATTATGGTTAGGCGTTGGCTATAGATGTAGTTCAAATTTGAATTGGGGTCATTAAATGGCTACAAAATCACTTAAATGTGTTTAAAAGGTCTAATGACCCCTAGAATTTTCCAAATTTTCACATTACAGTGGTAGTAGTGCACGTTAAACGTAGAAAAAATTTGAAGGCCGTAAGAGAAGCAATTTCCTGTTCATCATCAAACATGCATTGTTCCCTCTCGGAACCACGAGCCTTCTAGTGAGTTGCTCCGGTTTGTGAGGCGTGTGTGTCCAAACTTTCGTCAAACATGCCAATTTGTTTACCACATCATCTTTGTGGCATGACATTGCATCAAGCAAGATTTCATGTTTTTCTCATCATTTTTTAATTTTTTGGAATTAAAATGCCATGGCACTCCATGCATACATATGCATGTGTCCATGTCGTGAGACCAATATGTTTGAAAATTCCTTCTAATTTACTGCACATGGAGTTAACTCCCACACAAGTACACAAATATGATTTTTCAAACCGTTATGGTTAGGCGTTGCCTATAGATGTAGTTCAAATTTGAATTAGGGTCATTAAATAGCTAGAAAATCACTTAAATGTCTTTAAAAGGTCAAATGACCCCTACAATTTTCCAAATTTTCACATTACAGTTGTAGTAGTGCACGTTAAACGTAGAAAATATTTAAAGGCCGTAAGAGGAAGCTATCTCCCGTTCATCATCAAACATGCATTGTTCCCTCTCGGAAACCACGAGCCTTCTAGTGAGTTGCCCCGGTTTGTGAGGGGTGTGTGTCCAAACTTTCATCAAACATGCCAATCTTTTAACCACATCATCATGGAGGCATGACATTACATCAAGCAAGGTTTCATGTTTTTCTCATCATTTTTTAATTTTTTGGAATTAAAATGCCATGGCACTCCATGCATACATATGAATGTGTCCATGTCGTGAGACCAATATGTTTGAAAATTGCTTCTAATTTACTGCACATGGAATTAACTCGCACACAAGTACACAAATATGATTTTTCAAACCGTTATGGTTAGGCGTTGCCTATAGATGTAGTTCAAATTTGAATTAGGGTCATTAAATAGCTAGAAAATCACTTAAATGTCTTTAAAAGGTCAAATGACCCCTAGAATTTTCCAAATTTTCACATTACAGTTGTAGTAGTGCATGTTAAACGTAGAAAAAAATTAAAGGCCGTAAGAGGAAGCTATCTCCCGTTCGTCAGCAAACATGCATTGTTCCCTCTCGGAAACCACGAGCCTTCTAGTGAGTTGCTTCGGTTTGTGAGGGGTGTGTGTCCAAACTTTCATCAAACATGCCAATTTTTTTACCACACCATCTTGGTGGCATGACATTACATCAAGCAAGGTTTCATGTTTTTCTCATAATTTTTTAATTTTTTGGATTTAAAATGCCATGGCACTCCATGCATACATATGTATGTGTCCATGTCGTGAGACCAATATGTTTAAAAATTCCTTCTAATTTACTACACATGGAATTAACCCGCACACAAGTACACAAATATGATTTTTCAAACTGTTATGGTTAGGCGTTGCCTATAGATATAGTTCAAATTTGAATTAGGGTCATTAAATAGCTAGAAAATCACTTAAATGTCTTTAAAAGGTCTAATGACCCCTAGAATTCTCCAAATTTGTACATTACAGTTGTAGTAGTGCACGTTAAACATAGAAAAAATTTAAAGCCCGTAAGAGGAAGCCATCTCCCGTTCGTCATCAAACATGCATTGTTCCCTCTCGGAAACCACGAGCCTTCTAGTGAGTTGCTTCGGTTTGTGAGGGGTGTGTGTCCAAACTTTCATCAAACATGCCAATTTTTTTACCACATCATCTTGGTGGCATGACATTACATCAAGCAAGGTTTCATGTTTTTCTCCTCATTTTTTAATTTGTTGGAATTAAAATGCCATGGCACTCCATGCATACATATGCATGTGTCCATGTCGTGAGACCAATACGTTTGAAAATTCCTTCTAATTTACTGCACATGGAATTAACTCGCACACAAGTACACAAATATTATTTTTCAAACCGTTATGGTTAGGCGTTGCCTATAGATATAGTTCAAATTTGAATTAGGGTCATTAAATAGCTAGAAAATCACTTAAATGTCTTTAAAAGGTTAAATGACCCCTAGAATTTTCCAAATATTCACATTACAGTTGTAGTAGTGCACGTTAAACGTAGAAAAAATTTAAAGGCCGTAAGAGGAAGCTATCTCCCGTTCGTCATCAAACATGCATTGTTCCCTCTCGGAAACCACGAGCCTTCTAGTGAGTTGCTCCGGTTTGTGAGGGGTGTGTGTCCAAACTTTCATCAAACATGCCAATTTTTCTACCACATCATCTTGGTGGCATGACATTACATAAAGCAAGTTTTCATGGTTTTCTCATCATTTTCTAATTTTTTGGAATTAAAATGCCATCGCACTCCATGCATACATATGCATGTGTCCATGTCGTGAGACCAATATGTTTGAAAATTCCTTCTAATTTACTGCACATGGAATTAACTCGCACACAAGTACACAAATATGATTTTTCGAACCGTTATGGTTAGGCGTTGGCTATAGATGTAGTTCAAATTTGAATTGGGGTCATTAAATGGCTACAAAATCACTTAAATGTCTTTAAAAGGTCAAATGACCCCTAGAATTTTCCAAATTTTCACATTACAGTGGTAGTAGTGCACGTTAAACGTAGAAAGAATTTGAAGGCCGTAAGAGAAGCAATTTCCTGTTCATCATCAAACATGCATTGTTCCCTCTCGGAACCACGAGCCATCTAGTGAGTTGCTCCGGTTTGTGAGGCGTGTGTGTCCAAACTTTCGTCAAACATGCCAATTTGTTTACCACATCATCTTGGTGGCATGACATTGCATCAAGCAAGGTTTCATGTTTTTCTCATCATTTTTTATTTTTTTGGAATTAAAATGCCATGGCACTCCATGCATACATATGCATGTGTCCATATCGTGAGACCAATATGTTTGAAAATTCCTACTAATTTAGTGCACATGGAATTAACTCGCACACAAGTACACAAATATGATTTTTCGAACTGTTATGGTTAGGTGTTGCCTATAGATGTAGTTCAAATTTGAATTAGGGTCATTAAATATCTAGAAAATCACTTAAATGTCTTTAAAAGGTCAAATGACCCCTAGAATTTTCCAAATTTCCAAATTACAGTTGTAGTAGTGCATGTTACACATAGAAAAAAATTAAAGGCCGTAAGAGGAAGCTATCTCCCGTTCGTCATCAAACATGCATTGTTCCCTCTCGGACACCACGAGCATTCTAGTGAGTTGCTTCGGTTTGTGAGGGGTGTGTGTCCAAACTTTCATCAAACATGCCAATTTTTTTACCACATCATCTTGGTGGCATGACATTACATCAAGCAAGGTTTCATGTTTTTCTCATCATTTTTTAATTTTTTGGAATTAAAATGCCATGGCACTCCATGCATACATATGCATGTGTCCATGTCGTGAGACCAATATGTTTGAAAATTCCTTCTAATTTACTTTACATGGAATTAACTCGCACACAAGTACGCAAATATGATTTTTCAAACCGTTATGGTTAGGCGTTGCCTATAGATATAGTTCAAATTTGAATTAGGGTCATTAAATGGCTAGAAAATCACTTAAATGTCTTTAAAAGGTCAAATAACCCCTAGAATTTTCCCAATTTTCACATTACAGTTGTAGTAGTGCATGTTAAACGTAGAAAAAAATTATAGGCCGTAAGAGGAAGCTATCTCCCGTTCGTCATCAAACATGCATTGTTCCCTCTCGGAAACCACGAGCCTTCTAGTGAAGTGCTTCGGTTTCTGAGGGGTGTGTGTCCAAACTTTCATCAAACATTCCAATTTTTATACCACATCATCTTGGTGGCATGACATTGCATCAAGCAAGGTTTCATGTTTTTCTCATCATTTTTTAATTTTTTGGAATTAAAATGCGATGGCACTCCATGCATACATATGCATGTGTCCATGTCGTGAGACCAATATGTTTGAAAATTCCTACTAATTTACTGCACATGGAAATAACTCACACACAAGTACACAAATATGATTTTTCAAACCGTTATGGTTAGGCGTTGGCTATAGATGTAGTTCAAATTTGAATTGGGGCCATTAAATGGCTACAAAATCACTTAAATGTCTTTAAAAGGTCAAAATTAAAGGCCGTAAGAGGAAGCTATCTCCCGTTCGTCATCAAACATGCATTGTTCCCTCTCGGAAACCACGAGCCTTCTAGTGAGTTGCTCCGGTTTGTGAGGGGTGTGTGTCCAAACTTTCATCAAACATGCCAATCTTTTTACCACATCATCTTGGTGGCATGACATTACATCAAGCAAGGTTTCATGTTTTGTCATCATTTTTTAATTTTTTGGAATTAAAATGCCATGGCACTCCATGCATACATATGCATGTGTCCATGTCGTGAGACCAATATGTTTGAAAATTCCTACTAATTTACTGCACATGGAATTAAGTCGCACACAAGTACACAAATATGATTTTTCTAACTGTTATGGTTAGGTGTTGCCTATAGATGTAGTTCAAATTTGAATTAGGGTCATTAAATAGCTAGAAAATCACTTAAATGTCTTTAAAAGGTCAAATGACCCCTAGAATTTTCCAAATTTTCACATTACAGTTGTAGTAGTGCATGTTAAACAGAGAAAAAAAATTTAAAGGCCGTAAGAGGAAGCTATCTCCTGTTCGTCATCAAACATGCATTGTTCCCTCTCGGACACCACGAGCCTTCTAGTGAGTTGCTTCGGTTTGTGAGGGGTGTGTGTCCAAACTTTCATCAAACATGCCAATTTTTTTACCACATCATCTTGGTGGCATGACATTACATCAAGCAAGGTTTCATGTTTTTCTCATCATTTTTTAATTTTTTGGAATTAAAATGCCATGGCACTCCATGCATACATATGCATGTGTCCATGTCGTGAGACCAATATGTTTGAAAATTCCTACTAATTTACTGCACATGGAATTAACTCGCACACAAGTACACAAATATGATTTTTCAAACCGTTATGGTTAGGCGTTGCCTATAGATATAGTTCAAATTTGAATTAGGGTCATTAAATGGCTAGAAAATCACTTAAATGTCTTTAAAAGGTCAAATGACCCCTAGAATTTTCCAAATTTTCACATTACAGTTGTAGTAGTGCATGTTAAACGTAGAAAAAAATTAAAGGCCGTAAGAGGAAGCTATCTCCCGTTCGTCATCAAACATGCATTGTTCCCTCTCGGAAACCACGAGCCTTCTAGTGAGTTGCTTCGGTTTGTGAGGGGTGTGTGTCCAAACTTTCATCAAACATTCCAATTTTTCTACCACATCATCTTGGTGGCATGACATTGCATCAAGCAAGGTTTCATGTTTTTCTCATCATTTTTTAATTTTTTGGAATTAAAATGCGATGGCACTCCATGCATACATATGCATGTGTCCATGTCGTGAGACCAATATGTTTGAAAATTCCTTCTAATTTACCGCACATGGAATTAACTCGCACACAAGTACACAAATATGATTTTTCAAACCGTTATGGTTAGGCGTTGGCTATAGATGTAGTTCAAATTTGAATTGGGGCCATTAAATGGCTACAAAATCACTTAAATGTCTTTAAAAGGTCAAATGACCCCTAGAATTTTCCAAATTTTCACATTACAGTTGTAGTAGTGCATGTTAAACGTAGAAAAAAATTAAAGGCCGTAAGAGGAAGCTATCTCCCGTTCGTCATAAAACATGCATTGTTCCCTCTCGGAAACCACGAGCCTTCTAGTGAGTTGCTTCGGTTTGTGAGGGGTGTGTGTCCAAACTTTCGTCAAACATGCCAATTTTTTTACCACATCATCTTGGTGGCATGACATTGCATCAAGCAAGGTTTCATGTTTTTCTCATCATTTTTTAATTTTTTGGAATTAAAATGCCATGGCACTCCATGCATACATATGCATGTGTCCATGTCGTGAGACCAATATGTTTGAAAATTCCTTCTAATTTACTGCACATGGAATTAACTCGCACACAAGTACACAAATATGATTTTTCAAACCGTTATGGTTAGGCGTTGCCTATAGATGTAGTTCAAATTTGAATTAGGGTCATTAAATAGCTGGAAAATCACTTAAATGTCTTTAAAAGGTCAAATGACCCCTAGAATTTTCCAAATTTTCACATTACAGTTGTAGTAGTGCACGTTTAAGGTAGAAAAAATTTAAAGGCCGTAAGAGGAAGCTATCTCCCGTTCGTCATCAAACATGCATTGTTCCCTCTCGGAAACCACGAGCCTTCTAGTGAGTTTCTCCGGTTTGTGAGGGGTGTGTGTCCAAACTTTCATCAAACATGCCAATCTTTTTACCCCATCATCTTGGTGGCATGACATTACATCAAGCAAGGTTTCATGTTTTTCTCCTCATTTTTTAATTTTTTGGAATTAAAATGCCATGGCACTCCATGCATACATATGCATGTGTCCTATTTCGTGAGACCAATATGTTTGAAAATTCCTTCTAATTTACTGCACATGGAATTAACTCGCACACAAGTACACAAATATGATTTTTCAAACTGTTATGGTTAGGCGTTGGCTATAGATGTAGTTCAAATTTGAATTGGGGTCATTAAATGGCTACAAAATCACTTAAATGTCTTTAAAAGGTCAAATGACCCCTAGAATTTTCCAAATTTTCACATTACAGTTGTAGTAGTGCATGTTAAACGTAGAAAAAATTTGAAGGCCGTAAGAGGAAGCAATTTCCTATTCATCATCAAACATGCATTGTTCCCTCTCGGAAACCACGAGCCTTCTAGTGAGTTGCTCCGGTTTGTGAGGCGTGTGTGTCCAAACTTTCGTCAAACATGCCAATTTGTTTACCACATCATCTTGGTGGCATGACATTGCATCAAGCAAAGTTTCATGTTTTTCTCATCATTTTTTAATTTTTTGGAATTAAAATGCCATGGCACTCCATGCATACATATGCATGTGTCCATGTCGTGAGACCAATATGTTTGAAAATTCCTTCTAATTTACTGCACATGGAATTAACTCGCACACAAGTACACAAATATGATTTTTCAAACCATTATGGTTAGGCGTTGCCTATGGATGTAGTTCAAATTTGAATTAGGGTCATTAAATAGCTAGAAAATCACTTAAATGTCTTTAAAAGGTCAAATGACCCCTAGAATTTTCCAAATTATCACATTACAGTTGTAGTAGTGCACGTTAAACATAGAAAAAAAAATTAAAGGCCGTAAGAGGAAGCTATCTCTCGTTCGTCATCAAACATGCATTGTTCCCTCTCGAAAACCACGAGCCTTCTAGTGAGTTGCTCCGGTTTGTGAGGGGTGTGTGTCCAAACTTTCATCAAACATGCCAATCTTTTTACCACATCATCTTGGTGGCATGACATTACATCAAGCAAGGTTTCATGTTTTTCTCCTCATTTTTTAATTTTTTGGAATTAAAATGCCATGGCACTCCATGCATACATATGCATGTGTCCATGTCGTGAGACCAATATGTTTGAAAATTCCTTCTAATTTACTGCACATGGAATTAACTCGCACACAAGTACACAAATATGATTTTTCAAACCGTTATGGTTAGGCGTTGCCTATAGATGTAGTTCAAATTTGAATTAGGGTCATTAAATGGCTACAAAATCACTTAAATGTCTTTAAAAGGTCAAATGACCCCTAGAATTTTCCAAATTTTTACATTACAGTTGTAGTAGTGCACATTAAACGTAGAAAAAATTTGAAGGCCGTAAGAGGAAGCAATTTCCTGTTCATCATCAAACATGCATTGTTCCCTCTCGGAACCACGAGCCTTCTAGTGAGTTGCTCCGGTTTGTGAGGCGTGTATGTCCAAACTTTCGTCAAACATGCCAATTTGTTTACCACATCATCTTGGTGGCATGACATTGCATCAAGCAAGGTTTCATGTTTTTCTCATCATTTTTCAATTTTTTGGAATTAAAATGTCATGGCACTCCATGCATACATATGCATGTGTCCATGTCGTGAGACCAATATGTTTGAAAATTCCTTCTAATTTACTGTACATGGAATTAACTCGCACACAAGTACACAAATATGATTTTTCAAACCGTTATGGTTAGGCGTTGCCTATAGATGTAGTTCAAATTTGAATTAGGGTCATTAAATAGCTAGAAAATCACTTAAATGTCTTTAAAAGGTCAAATTACCCCTAGAATTTTCCGAATTTTCACATTACAGTTGTAGTAGTGCATGTTAAACGTAGAAAAAAATTAAAGGCCGTAAGAGGAAGCTATCTCCCGTTCGTCATCAAACATGCATTTTTCCCTCTCGGAAACCACGAGCCTTCTAGTGAGTTGCTCCGGTTTGTGAGGGGTGTGTGTCCAAATTTTCATCAAACATGTCAATCTTTTTACCACATCATCTTGGTGGCATGACATTACATCAAGCAAGGTTTCATGTTTTTCTCATCATTTTTTAATTTTTTGGAATTAAAATGCCATGGCACTCCATGCATACATATGCATGTGTCCATGTCGTGAGAGCAATATGTTTGAAAATTCCTACTAATTTACTGCACATGGAATTAACTCGCACACAAGTACACAAATATGATTTTTCAAACTGTTATGGTTAGGTGTTGCCTATAGATGTAGTTCAAATTTGAATTAGGGTCATTAAATAGCTAGAAAATCACTTAAATGTCTTTAAAAGGTCAAATGACCCCTAGAATTTTCCAAATTTTCACATTACAGTTGTAGTAGTGCACGTTAAACGTAGAAAAAAATTTAAAGGCCGTAAGAGGAAGCTATCTCCCGTTCGTCATCAAACATGCATTGTTCCCTCTCGGAAGCCACGAGCCTTCTAGTGAGTTGCTTCGGTTTGTGAGGGGTGTGTGTCCAAACTTTCATCAAACATGCCAATTTGTTTACCACATCATCTTGGTGGCATGACATTGCATCAAGCATGGTTTCATGTTTTTCTCATCATATTTTAATTTTTTGGAATTAAAATGTCATGGCACTCCATGCATACATATGCATGTGTCCATGTCGTGAGACCAATACGTTTGAAAATTCCTTCTAATTTACTGCACATGGAATTAACTCTCACACAAGTACACAAATATGATTTTTCAAACCGGTATGGTTAGGCGTTGCCTATAGATGTAGTTCAAATTTGAATTAGGGTCATTAAATAGCTAGAAAATCACTTAAATGTCTTTAAAAGGTCAAATGACCCATAGAATTTTCCAAATTTTCACATTACGGTTGTAGTACTGCACGCTAAACGTAGAAAAAATTTAAAGGCCGTAAGAGGAAGCTATCTCCCGTTCGTCATCAAACATGCATTGTTCCCTCTCGGAAACCACGAACCTTCTAGTGAGTTGCTCCGGTTTGTGAGGGGTGTGTGTCCAAACTTTCATCAAATATGCCAATCTTTTTACCACATCATCTTGGTGGCATGAGATTGCATCAAGCAAGGTTTCATGTTTTTCTCATCATTTTTTAATTTTTTGGAATTAAAATGCCATGGCACTCCATGCATACATATGCATGTGTCCATGTCGTGAGACCAATATGTTTGAAAATTCCTTCTAATTTACTGCACATGGAATTAACTCGCAAACAAGTACACAAATATGATTTTTCAAACTGTTATGGTTAGGCGTTGCCTATAGATGTAGTTCAAATTTGAATTAGGGTCATTAAATAGCTAGAATATCACTTAAATGTCTTTAAAAGGTCAAATGACCCCTAGAATTTTCCAAAATTTCACATTACAGTTGTAGTAGTGCATGTTAAACGTAGAAAAAATTTGAAGGCCGTAAGAGGCAGCAATTTCCTGTTCATCATCAAACATGCATTGTTCCCTCTCGGAAACCACGAGCCTTCTAGTGAGTTGCTCCGGTTTGTGAGGCGTGTGTGTCCAAACTTTCATCAAACATGCCAATTTTTTTACCACATCATCTTGGTGGCATGACATTGCATCAAGCAAGGTTTCATGTTTTTCTCATCATTTTTTAATTTTTTGGAATTAAAATGCGATGGCACTCCATGCATACATATGCATGTGTCCATGTCGTGAGACCAATATGTTTGAAAATTCCTTCTAATTTACTGCACATGGAATTAAATCGCACACAAGTACACAAATATGATTTTTCAAACCGTTATGCTTAGGCGTTGCCTATTTATGTAGTTCAAATTTGAATTAGGGTCATTAAATAGCTAGAAAATCACTTAAATGTCTTTAAAAGGTCAAATGACCCCTGGAATTTTCCAAATTATCACATTACAGTTGTAGTAGTGCACGTTAAACGTAGAAAAAAATTTAAAGGCCGTAAGAGGAAGCTATCTCCCGTTCTTCATCAAACATGCATTGTTCCCTCTCGGAAACCACGAGCCTTCTAGTGAGTTGCTCTGGTTTGTGAGGGGTGTGTGTCCAAACTTTCGTCAAACATGCCAATTTGTTTACCACATCATCTTGGTGGCATGACATTGCATCAAGCAAGGTTTCATGTTTTTCTCATCATTTTTCAATTTTTTGGAATTAAAATGTCATGGCACTCCATGCATACATATGCATGTGTCCATGTCGTGAGACCAAAATGTTTGAAAATTCCTTCTAATTTACTACACATGGAATTACCTCGCACACAAGTACACAAATATGATTTTTCAAACCGTTATGGTTAGGCGTTGCCTATAGATGTAGTTCAAATTTGAATTGGGGTAATTAAATAGCTAGAAAATCACTTAAATGTATGTAAAAGGTCAAATGACCCCTAGAATTTTCCAAATTTTCACATTACAGTTGTAGTAGTGCACGTTAAACGTAGAAAAAAATTTAAAGGCCGTAAGAGGAAGCTATCTCCCGTTCTTCATCAAACATGCATTGTTCCCTCTCGGAAACCACGAGCCTTCTAGTGAGTTGCTCCGGTTTGTGAGGGGTGTGTGTCCAAACTTTCATCAAACATGCCAATCTTTTTACCACATCATCTTGGTGGCATGACATTACATCAAGCAAGGTTTCATGTTTTTCTCATCATTATTTAATTTTTTGGAATTAAAATGCCATGGCACTCCATGCATACATATGCATGTGTCCATGTCGTGAGACCAATATGTTTGAAAATTCCTTCTAATTTACTGCACATGGAATTAACTCGCACACAAGTACACAAATATGATTTTTCAAACTGTTATGGTTAGGTGTTGCCTATAGATGTAGTTCAAATTTGAATTAGGGTCATTAAATAGCTAGAAAATCACTTAAATGTCTTTAAAAGGTCAAATGACCACTAGAATTTTCCAAATTTTCACATTACAGTTGTAGTAGTGCACGTTAAACGTAGAAAAAAATTAAAGGCCGTAAGAGGAAGCTATCTCCCGTTCGTCATCAAACATGCATTGTTCCCTCTCGGAAACCACGAGCCTTCTAGTGAGTTGCCCCGGTTTGTGAGGGGTGTGTGTCCAAACTTTCATCAAACATGCCAATCTTTTTACCACATCATCATGGAGGCATGACATTACATCAAGCAAGGTTTCATGTTTTTCTCATCATTTTTTAATTTTTTGGAATTAAAATGCCATGGCACTCCATGCATACATATGAATGTGTCCATGTCCTGAGACCAATATGTTTGAAAATTGCTTCTAATTTACTGCACATGGAATTAACTCGCACACAAGTACACAAATATGATTTTTCAAACCGTTATGGTTAGGCGTTGCCTATAGATGTAGTTCAAATTTGAATTAGGGTCATTAAATAGCTAGAAAATCACTTAAATGTCTTTAAAAGGTCAAATGACCCCTAGAATATTCCAAATTTTCACATTACAGTTGTAGTAGTGCATGTTAAACGTAGAAAAAAATTAAAGGCCGTAAGAGGAAGCTATCTCCCGTTCGTCAGCAAACATGCATTGTTCCCTCTCGGAAACCACGAGCCTTCTAGTGAGTTGCTTCGGTTTGTGAGGGGTGTGTGTCCAAACTTTCATCAAACATGCCAATTTTTTTACCACACCATCTTGGTGGCATGACATTACATCAAGCAAGGTTTCATGTTTTTCTCATCATTTTTTAATTTTTTGGATTTAAAATGCCATGGCACTCCATGCATACATATGTATGTGTCCATGTCGTGAGACCAATATGTTTGAAAATTCCTTCTGATTTACTGCACATGGAATTAACCCGCACACAAGTACACAAATATGATTTTTCAAACTGTTATGGTTAGGCGTTGCCTATAGATATAGTTCAAATTTGAATTAGGGTCATTAAATAGCTAGAAAATCACTTAAATGTCTTTAAAAGGTCTAATGACCCCTAGAATTCTCCAAATTTGCACATTACAGTTGTAGTAGTGCACGTTAAACATAGAAAAAATTTAAAGCCCGTAAGAGGAAGCTATCTCCCGTTCGTCATCAAACATGCATTGTTCCCTCTCGGAAACCACGAGCCTTCTAGTGAGTTGCTTCGGTTTGTGAGGGGTGTGTGTCCAAACTTTCATCAAACATGCCAATTTTTTTACCACATCATCTTGGTGGCATGACATTACATCAAGCAAGGTTTCATGTTTTTCTCCTCATTTTTTAATTTTTTGGAATTAAAATGCCATGGCACTCCATGCATACATATGCATGTGTCCATGTCGTGAGACCAATACGTTTGAAAATTCCTTCTAATTTACTGCACATGGAATTAACTCGCACACAAGTACACAAATATTATTTTTCAAACCGTTATGGTTAGGCGTTGCCTATAGATATAGTTCAAATTTGAATTAGGGTTATTAAATAGCTAGAAAATCACTTAAATGTCTTTAAAAGGTTAAATGACCCCTAGAATTTTCCAAATATTCACATTACAGTTGTAGTAGTGCACGTTAAACGTAGAAAAAATTTAAAGGCCGTAAGAGGAAGCTATCTCCCGTTCGTCATCAAACATGCATTGTTCCCTCTCGGAAACCACGAGCCTTCTAGTGAGTTGCTCCGGTTTGTGAGGGGTGTGTGTCCAAACTTTCATCAAACATGCCAATTTTTCTACCACATCATCTTGGTGGCATGACATTACATAAAGCAAGGTTTCATGTTTTTCTCATCATTTTCTAATTTTTTGGAATTAAAATGCCATCGCACTCCATGCATACATATGCATGTGTCCATGTCGTGAGACCAATATGTTTGAAAATTCCTTCTAATTTACTGCACATGGAATTAACTCGCACACAAGTACACAAATATGATTTTTCAAACCGTTATGGTTAGGCGTTGGCTATAGATGTAGTTCAAATTTGAATTGGGGTCATTAAATGGCTACAAAATCACTTAAATGTCTTTAAAAGGTCAAATGACCCCTAGAATTTTCCAAATTTTCACATTACAGTGGTAGTAGTGCACGTTAAACGTAGAAAGAATTTGAAGGCCGTAAGAGAAGCAATTTCCTGTTCATCATCAAACATGCATTGTTCCCTCTCGGAACCACGAGCCTTCTAGTGAGTTGCTCCGGTTTGTGAGGCGTGTGTGTCCAAACTTTCGTCAAACATGCCAATTTTTTTACCACATCATCTTGGTGGCATGACATTGCATCCAGCAAGGTTTCATGTTTTTCTCATCATTTTTTAATTTTTTGGAATTAAAATGCCATGGCACTCCATGCGTACATATGCATGTGTCCATATCGTGAGACCAATATGTTTGAAAATTCCTACTAATTTACTGCACATGGAATTAACTCGCACACAAGTACACAAATATGATTTTTCGAACTGTTATGGTTAGGTGTTGCCTATAGATGTAGTTCAAATTTGAATTAGGGTGATTAAATATCTAGAAAATCACTTAAATGTCTTTAAAAGGTCAAATGACCCCTAGAATTTTCCAAATTTTCAAATTACAGTTGTAGTAGTGCATGTTAAACATAGAAAAAAATTAAAGGCCGTAAGAGGAAGCTATCTCCCGTTCGTCATCAAACATGCATTGTTCCCTCTCGGACACCACGAGCATTCTAGTGAGTTGCTTCGGTTTGTGAGGGGTGTGTGTCCAAACTTTCATCAAACATGCCAATTTTTTTACCACATCATCTTGGTGGCATGACATTACATAAAGCAAGGTTTCATGTTTTTCTCATCATTTTTTAATTTTTTTGGAATTAAAATGCCATGGCACTCCATGCATACATATGCATGTGTCCATGTCGTGAGACCAATATGTTTGAAAATTCTTTCTAATTTACTGCACATGGAATTAACTCGCACACAAGTACGCAAATATGATTTTTCAAACCGTTATGGTTAGGCGTTGGCTATAGATGTAGTTCAAATTTGAATTGGGGCCATTAAATGGCTACAAAATCACTTAAATGTCTTTAAAAGGTCAAATGACCCCTAGAATTTTCCAAATTTTCACATTACAGTTGTAGTAGTGCATGTTAAACGTAGAAAAAAATTAAAGGCCGTAAGAGGAAGCTATCTCCCGTTCGTCATCAAACATGCATTGTTCCCTCTCGGAAACCACGAGCCTTCTAGTGAGTTGCTCCGGTTTGTGAGGGGTGTGTGTCCAAGCTTTCGTCAAACATGCCAATCTTTTTACCACATCATCTTGGTGGCATGACATTGCATCAAGCAAGGTTTCATGTTTTTCTCATCATTTTTTAATTTTTTGGAATTAAAATGCGATGGCACTCCATGCATACATATGCATGTGTCCATGTCGTGAGACCAATATGTTTGAAAATTCCTTCTAATTTACCGCACATGGAATTAACTCGCACACAAGTACACAAATATGATTTTTCAAACCGTTATGGTTAGGCGTTGGCTATAGATGTAGTTCAAATTTGAATTGGGGCCATTAAATGGCTACAAAATCACTTAAATGTCTTTAAAAGGTCAAATGACCCCTAGAATTTTCCAAATTTTCACATTACAGTTGTAGTAGTGCATGTTAAACGTAGAAAAAAATTAAAGGCCATAAGAGGAAGCTATCTCCCGTTCGTCATCAAACATGCATTGTTCCCTCTCGGAAACCACGAGCCTTCTAGTGAGTTGCTTCGGTTTGTGAGGGGTGTGTGTCCAAACTTTCATCAAACATTCCAATTTTTCTACCACATCATCTTGGTGGCATGACATTGCATCAAGCAAGGTTTCATGTTTTTCTCATCATTTTTTAATTTTTTGGAATTAAAATGCGATGGCACTTCATGCATACATATGCATGTGTCCTATTTCGTGAGACCAATATGTTTGAAAATTCCTTCTAATTTACTGCACATGGAATTAACTCGCACACAAGTACACAAATATGATTTTTCAAACTGTTATGGTTAGGCGTTGGCTATAGATGTAGTTCAAATTTGAATTGGGGTCATTAAATGGCTACAAAATCACTTAAATGTCTTTAAAAGGTCAAATGACCCCTAGAATTTTCCAAATTTTCACATTACAGTTGTAGTAGTGCATGTTAAACGTAGAAAAAATTTGAAGGCCGTAAGAGGAAGCAATTTCCTGTTCATCATCAAACATGCATTGTTCCCTCTCGGAAACCACGAGCCTTCTAGTGAGTTGCTCCGGTTTGTGAGGCGTGTGTGTCCAAACTTTCGTCAAACATGCCAATTTGTTTACCACATCATCTTGGTGGCATGACATTGCATCAAGCAAGGTTTCATGTTTTTCTCATCATTTTTTAATTTTTTGGAATTAAAATGCAATGGCACTCCATGCATACATATGCATGTGTCCATGTCGTGAGACCAATATGTTTGAAAATTCCTTCTAATTTACTGCACATGGAATTAACTCGCACACAAGTACACAAATATGATTTTCCAAACCATTATGGTTAGGCGTTGCCTATGGATGTAGTTCAAATTTGAATTAGGGTCATTAAATAGCTAGAAAATCACTTAAATGTCTTTAAAAGGTCAAATGACCCCTAGAATTTTCCAAATTATCACATTACAGTTGTAGTAGTGCACGTTAAACATAGAAAAAAATTTAAAGGCCGTAAGAGGAAGCTATCTCTCGTTCGTCATCAAACATGCATTGTTCCCTCTCGAAAACCACGAGCCTTCTAGTGAGTTGCTCCGGTTTGTGAGGGGTGTGTGTCCAAACTTTCATCAAACATGCCAATCTTTTTACCACATCATCTTGGTGGCATGACATTACATCAAGCAAGGTT
Source organism: Triticum aestivum (assembly GCF_018294505.1). NCBI lineage: Eukaryota > Viridiplantae > Streptophyta > Magnoliopsida > Poales > Poaceae > Triticum > Triticum aestivum. The sequence goes on along the minus strand of NC_057808.1, from coordinate 527,065,959 downwards.
TCATGTTTTTCTCCTCATTTTTTAATTTTTTGGAATTAAAATGCCATGGCACTCCATGCATACATATGCATGTGTCCATGTCGTGAGACCAATATGTTTGAAAATTCCTTCTAATTTACTGCACATGGAATTAACTCGCACACAAGTACACAAATATGATTTTTCAAACCGTTATGGTTAGGCGTTGCCTATAGATATAGTTCAAATTTGAATTAGGGTCATTAAATGGCTACAAAATCACTTAAATGTCTTTAAAAGGTCAAATGACCCCTAGAATTTTCCAAATTTTCACATTACAGTTGTAGTAGTGCACGTTAAACGTAGAAAAAATTTGAAGGCCGTAAGAGGAAGCAATTTCCTGTTCAGCATCAAACATGCATTGTTCCCTCTCGGAACCACGAGCCTTCTAGTGAGTTGCTCCGGTTTGTGAGGCGTGTGTGTCCAAACTTTCGTCAAACATGCCAATTTGTTTACCACATCATCTTGGTGGCATGACATTGCATCAAGCAAGGTTTCATGTTTTTCTCATCATTTTTCAATTTTTTGGAATTAAAATGTCATGGCACTCCATGCATACATATGCATGTGTCCATGTCGTGAGACCAATATGTTTGAAAATTCCTTCTAATTTACTGCACATGGAATTAACTCGCACACAAGTACACAAATATGATTTTTCAAACCGTTATGGTTAGGCGTTGACTATAGATGTAGTTCAAATTTGAATTAGGGTCATTAAATAGCTAGAAAATCACTTAAATGTCTTTAAAAGGTCAAATTACCCCTAGAATTTTCCGAATTTTCACATTACAGTTGTAGTAGTACATGTTAAACGTAGAAAAAAATTAAAGGCCGTAAGAGGAAGCTATCTCCCATTCGTCATCAAACATGCATTTTTCCCTCTCAGAAACCACGAGCCTTCTAGTGAGTTGCTCCGGTTTGTGAGGGGTGTGTGTCCAAACTTTCATCAAACATGTCAATCTTTTTACCACATCATCTTGGTGGCATGACATTACATCAAGCAAGGTTTCATGTTTTTCTCATCATTTTTTAATTTTTTGGAATTAAAATGCCATGGCACTCCATGCATACATATGCATGTGTCCATGTCGTGAGAGCAATATGTTTGAAAATTCCTACTAATTTACTGCACATGGAATTAACTCGCACACAAGTACACAAATATGATTTTTCAAACTGTTATGGTTAGGTGTTGCCTATAGATGTAGTTCAAATTTGAATTAGGGTCATTAAATAGCTAGAAAATCACTTAAATGTCTTTAAAAGGTCAAATGACCCCTAGAATTTTCCAAAATTTCACATTACAGTTGTAGTACTGCACGTTAAACGTAGAAAAAAATTTAAAGGCCGTAAGAGGAACTATCTCCCGTTCGTCATCAAACATGCATTGTTCCCTCTCGGAAGCCACGAGCCTTCTAGTGAGTTGCTTCGGTTTGTGAGGGGTGTGTGTCCAAACTTTCATCAAACATGCCAATTTGTTTACCACATCATCTTGGTGGCATGACATTGCATCAAGCAAGGTTTCATGTTTTTCTCATCATATTTTAATTTTTTGGAATTAAAATGTCATGGCACTCCATGCATACATATGCATGTGTCCATGTCGTGAGACCAATATGTTTGAAAATTCCTTCTAATTTACTGCACATGGAATTAACTCTCACACAAGTACACAAATATGATTTTTCAAACCGGTATGGTTAGGCGTTGCCTATAGATGTAGTTCAAAATTGAATTAGGGTCATTAAATAGCTAGAAAATCACTTAAATGTCTTTAAAAGGTCAAATGACCCCCAGAATTTTCCAAATTTTCACATTACAGTTGTAGTACTGCACGCTAAACGTAGAAAAAATTTAAAGGCCGTAAGAGGAAGCTATCTCCCGTTCGTCATCAAACATTCATTGTTCCCTCTCGGAAACCACGAGCCTTCTAGTGAGTTGCTCCGGTTTGTGAGGGGTGTGTGTCCAAACTTTCATCAAATATGCCAATCTTTTTACCACATCATCTTGGTGGCATGAGATTGCATCAAGCAAGGTTTCATGTTTTTCTCATCATTTTTTAATTTTTTGGAATTAAAATGCCATGGCACTCCATGCATACATATGCATGTGTCCATGTCGTGAGACCAATATGTTTGAAAATTCCTTCTAATTTACTGCACATGGAATTAACTCGCACACAAGTACACAAATATGATTTTTCAAACTGTTATGGTTAGGCGTTGCCTATAGATGTAGTTCAAATTTGAATTAGGGTCATTAAATAGCTAGAAAATCACTGAAATGTCTTTAAAAGGTCAAATGACCCCTAGAATTTTCCAAAATTTCACATTACAGTTGTAGTAGTGCATGTTAAACGTAGAAAAAATTTGAAGGCCGTAAGAGGCAGCAATTTCCTGTTCATCATCAAACATGCATTGTTCCCTCTCGGAAACCACGAGCCTTCTAGTGAGTTGCTCCGGTTTGTGAGGCGTGTGTGTCCAAACTTTCATCAAACATGCCAATTTTTTTACCACATCATCTTGGTGGCATGACATTGCATCAAGCAAGGTTTCATGTTTTTCTCATCATTTTTTAATTTTTTGGAATTAAAATGCGATGGCACTCCATGCATACATATGCATGTGTCCATGTCGTGAGACCAATATGTTTGAAAATTCCTTCTAATTTACTGCACATGGAATTAAATCGCACACAAGTACACAAATATGATTTTTCAAACCGTTATGCTTAGGCGTTGCCTATGGATGTAGTTCAAATTTGAATTAGGGTCATTAAATAGCTAGAAAATCACTTAAATGTCTTTAAAAGGTCAAATGACCCCTCGAATTTTCCAAATTATCACATTACAGTTGTAGTAGTGCACGTTAAACGTAGAAAAAAATTTAAAGGCCGTAAGAGGAAGCTATCTCTTGTTCGTCATCAAACATGCATTGTTCCCTCTCGAAAACCACGAGCCTTCTAGTGAGTTGCTCTGGTTTGTGAGGGGTGTGTGTCCAAACTTTCGTCAAACATGCCAATTTGTTTACCACATCATCTTGCTAGCATGACATTGCATCAAGCAAGGTTTCATGTTTTTCTCATCATTTTTCAATTTTTTGGAATTAAAATGTCATGGCACTCCATGCATACATATGCATGTGTCCATGTCGTGAGACCAATATGTTAGAAAATTCCTTCTAATTTACTACACATGGAATTACCTCGCACACAAGTACACAAATATGATTTTTCAAACCGTTATGGTTAGGCGTTGCCTATAGATGTAGTTCAAATTTGAATTGGGGTAATTAAATAGCTAGAAAATCACTTAAATGTCTTTAAAAGGTGAAATGACCCCTAGAATTTTCCAAATTTTCACATTACAGTTGTAGTAGTGCACGTTAAACGTAGAAAAAAATTTAAAGGCCGCAAGAGGAAGCTATCTCCCGTTCGTCATCAAACATGCATTGTTCCCTCTCGGAAACCACGAGCCTTCTAGTGAGTTGCTCCGGTTTGTGAGGGGTGTGTGTCCAAACTTTCATCAAACATGCCAATCTTTTTACCACATCATCTTGGTGGCATGACATTACATCAAGCAAGGTTTCATGTTTTTCTCATCATTATTTAATTTTTTGGAATTAAAATGCCATGGCACTCCATGCATACATATGCATGTGTCCATGTCGTGAGACCAATATGTTTGAAAATTCCTTCTAATTTACTGCACATGGAATTAACTCGCACACAAGTACACAAATATGATTTTTCAAACTGTTATGGTTAGGTGTTGCCTATAGATGTAGTTCAAATTTGAATTAGGGTCATTAAATAGCTAGAAAATCACTTAAATAACTTTAAAAGGTCAAATGACCACTAGAATTTTCCAAATTTTCACATTATAGTTGTAGTAGTGCACGTTAAACGTAGAAAAAAATTAAAGGCCGTAAGAGGAAGCTATCTCCCGTTCGTCATCAAACATGCATTGTTCCCTCTCGGAAACCACGAGCCTTCTAGTGAGTTGCTTCGGTTTGTGAGGGGTGTGTGTCCAAACTTTGATCAAACATGCCAATTATTTTACCACATCATCTTGGTGGCATGACATTACATCAAGCAAGGTTTCATGTTTTTCTCATCATTTTTTAATTTTTTGGAATTAAAATGCCATGGCACTCCATGCATACATCTGCATGTGTCCATGTCGTGAGACCAATATGTTTGAAAATTCCTTCTAATTTACTGCACATGGAATTAACTCGCACACAAGTACACAAATATGATTTTTCAAACCGTTATGGTTAGGCGTTGCCTATAGATATAGTTCAAATTTGAATTAGGGTCATTAAATAGCTAGAAAATCAATTAAATGTCTTTAAAATGTCAAATGACCCCTAGAATTTTCCAAATTTTCACATTACAGTTGTAGTAGTGCACGTTAAACGTAGAAAAAAATTAAAGGCCGTAAGAGGAAGCTATCTCCCGTTCGTCATCAAACATGCATTGTTCCCTCTCGGAAACCACGAGCCTTCTAGTGAGTTGCTTCGTTTTGTGAGGGGTGTGTCTCCAAACTTTCATCAAACATGCCAATTTTCTACCACATCATCTTGGTGGCATGACATTCCATCAAGCAAGGTTTCATGTTTTTCTCCTCATTTTTTAATTTTTTGGAATTAAAATGCCATGGCACTCCATGCATACATATGCATGTGTCCATGTCGTGAGACCAATATGTTTGAAAATTCCTTCTAATTACTGCACTTGGAATTAACTCGCACATAAGTACACAAATATGATTTTTCAAACCGTTATGGTTAGGCGTTGGCTATAGATGTAGTTCAAATTTGAATTGGGGTCATTAAATGGCTACAAAATCACTTAAATATCTTTAGAAGGTCAAATGACCCCTAGAATTTTCCAAATTTTCACATTACAGTTGTAGTAGTGCATGTTAAACGTAGAAAAAAATTAAAGGCCGTAAGAGGAAGCTATCTCCCGTTCGTCATCAAACATGCATTGTTCCCTCTCGGAAACCACGAGCCTTCTAGTGAGTTGCTCCGGTTTGTGAGGGGTGTGTGTCCAAACTTTCATCAAACATGCCAATCTTTTTACCACATCATCTTGGTGGCATGACATTACATCAAGAAAGGTTTCATGTTTTTCTCATCATTATTTAATTTTTTGGAATTAAAATGCCATGGCACTCCATGCATACATATGCATGTGTCCATGTCGTGAGACCAATATGTTTGAAAATTCCTTCTAATTTACTGCACATGGAATTAACTCGCACACAAGTACACAAATATGATTTTTCAAACTGTTATGGTTAGGTGTTGCCTATAGATGTAGTTCAAATTTGAATTAGGTCATTAAATAGCTAGAAAATCACTTAAATGTCTTTAAAAGGTCAAATGACCACTAGAATTTTCCAATTTTCACATTACAGTTGTAGTAGTGCATGTTAAACGGAGAAAAAAATTAAAGGCCGTAAGAGGAAGCTATCTCCCATTCGTCATCAAACATGCATTGTTCCCTGTCGGAAACCACGAGCCTTCTAGTGAGTTGCTTCGGTTTGTGAGGGGTGTGTGTCCAAACTTTCATCAAACATGCCAATTTTTTTACCACATCATCTTGGTGGCATGACATTACATCAGGCAAGGTTTCATGTTTTTCTCATCATTTTTTAATTTTTTGGAATTAAAATGCCATGGCACTCCATGCATACATATGCATGTGTCCATGTCGTGAGACCAATATGTTTAAAAATTCCTTCTAATTTACTGCACATGGAATTAACTCGCACACAAGTACACAAATATGATTTTTCAAACCGTTATGGTTAGGCGTTGCCTATAGATATAGTTCAAATTTGAATTAGGGTCATTAAATAGCAAGAAAATCAATTAAATGTCTTTAAAAGGTCAAATGACCCCTAGAATTTTCCAAATTTTCACATTACAGTTGTAGTAGTGCACGTTAAACATAGAAAAAATTTAAAGGCCGTAAGAGGAAGCTATCTCCCGTTCGTCATCAAACATGCATTGTTCCCTCTCGGAAACAACGAGCCTTCTAGTGAGTTGCTCCGGTTTGTGAGGGGTGTGTGTCCAAACTTTCATCAAACATGCCAATCTTTTTACCACATCATCTTGGTGGCATGACATTACATCAAGCAAGGTTTCATGTTTTTCTCATCATTATTTAATTTTTTGGAATTAAAATGCCATGGCACTCCATGCATACATATGCATGTGTCCATGTCGTGAGACCAATATGTTTGAAAATTCCTTCTAATTTACTGCACACGGAATTAACTCGCACACAAGTACACAAATATGATTTTTCAAACTGTTATGGTTAGGTGTTGCCTATAGATGTAGTTCAAATTTGAATTAGGGTCATTAAATAGCTAGAAAATCACTTAAATGTCTTTAAAAGGTCAAATGACCACTAGAATTTTCCAATTTTTCACATTACAGTTGTAGTAGTGCATGTTAAACGGAGAAAAAATTAAAGGCCGTAAGAGGAAGCTATCTCCCGTTCGTCATCAAACATGCATTGTTCCCTGTCGGAAACCACGAGCCTTCTAGTGAGTTGCTTCGGTTTGTGAGGGGTGTGTGTCCAAACTTTCATCAAACATGCCAATTTTTTTACCACATCATCTTGGTGGCATGACATTACATCAGGCAAGGTTTCATGTTTTTCTCATCATTTTTTAATTTTTTGGAATTAAAATGCCATGGCACTCCATGCATACATATGCATGTGTCCATGTCGTGAGACCAATCTGTTTGAAAATTCCTTCTAATTTACTGCACATGGAATTAACTCGCACACAAGTACACAAATATGATTTTTCAAACCGTTATGGTTAGGCGTTGCCTATAGATATAGTTCAAATTTGAATTAGGGTCATTAAATAGCAAGAAAATCAATTAAATGTCTTTTAAAGGTCAAATGACCCCTAGAATTTTCCAAATTTTCACATTACAGTTGTAGTAGTGCACGTTAAACGTAGAAAAAAATTTAAAGGCCGTAAGAGGAAGCTATCTCCCGTTCGTCATCAAACATGCATTGTTCCCTCTCGGAAACCACGAGCCTTCTAGTGAGTTGCTCCGGTTTGTCACGGGTGTGTGTCCAAACTTTCATCAAACATGCCAATCTTTTTACCACATCATCTTGGTGGCATGACATTACATCAAGCAAGGTTTCATGTTTTTCTCATCATTATTTAAATATTTGGAATTAAAATGCCATGGCACTCCATGCATACATATGCATGTGTCCATGTCGTGAGACCAATATGTTTGAAAATTCCTTCTAATTTACTGCACATGGAATTAACTCGCACACAAGTACACAAATATGATTTTTCAAACTGTTATGGTTAGGTGTTGCCTATAGATGTAGTTCAAATTTGAATTAGGGTCATTAAATAGCTAGAAAATCACTTAAATGTCTTTAAAAGGTCAAATGACCAATAGAATTTTCCAAATTTTCACATTATAGTTGTAGTAGTGCACGTTAAACGTAGAAAAAAATTAAAGGCCGTAAGAGGAAGCTATCTCCCGTTCGTCATCAAACATGCATTGTTCCCTCTCGGAAACCACGAGCCTTCTAGTGAGTTGCTTCGGTTTGTGAGGGGTGTGTGTCCAAACTTTGATCAAACATGCCAATTATTTTACCACATCATCTGGGTGGCATGACATTACATCAAGCAAGGTTTCATGTTTTTCTCATCATTTTTTAATTTTTTGGAATTAAAATGCCATGGCACTCCATGCATACATCTGCATGTGTCCATGTCGTGAGACCAATATGTTTGAAAATTCCTTCTAATTTACTGCACATGGAATTAACTCGCACACAAGTACACAAATATGATTTTTCAAACCGTTATGGTTAGGCGTTGCCTATAGATATAGTTCAAATTTGAATTAGGGTCATTAAATAGCAAGAAAATCAATTAAATGTCTTTTAAAGGTCAAATGACCCCTAGAATTTTCCAAATTTTCACATTACAGTTGTAGTAGTGCACGTTAAACGTAGAAAAAAATTTAAAGGCCGTAAGAGGAAGCTATCTCCCGTTCGTCATCAAACATGCATTGTTCCCTCTCGGAAACCACGAGCCTTCTAGTGAGTTGCTCCGGTTTGTGACGGGTGTGTGTCCAAACTTTCATCAAACATGCCAATCTTTTTACCACATCATCTTGGTGGCATGACATTACATCAAGCAAGGTTTCATGTTTTTCTCATCATTATTTAATTTTTTGGAATTAAAATGCCATGGCACTCCATGCATACATATGCATGTGTCCATGTCGTGAGACCAATATGTTTGAAAATTCCTTCTAATTTACTGCACATGGAATTAAGTCGCACACAAGTACACAAATATGATTTTTCAAACTGTTATGGTTAGGTGTTGCCTATAGATGTAGTTCAAATTTGAATTAGGGTCATTAAATAGCTAGAAAATCACTTAAATGTCTTTAAAAGGTCAAATGACCACTAGAATTTTCCAAATTTTCACATTATAGTTGTAGTAGTGCACGTTAAACGTAGAAAAAAATTAAAGGCCGTAAGAGGAAGCTATCTCCCGTTCGTCATCAAACATGCATTGTTCCCTCTCGGAAACCACGAGCCTTCTAGTGAGTTGCTTCGGTTTGTGAGGGGTGTGTGTCCAAACTTTGATCAAACATGCCAATTATTTTACCACATCATCTTGGTGGCATGACATTACATCAAGCAAGGTTTCATGTTTTTCTCATCATTTTTTAATTTTTTGGAATTAAAATGCCATGGCACTCCATGCATACATCTGCATGTGTCCATGTCGTGAGACCAATATGTTTGAAAATTCCTTCTAATTTACTGCACATGGAATTAACTCGCACACAAGTACACAAATATGATTTTTCAAACCGTTATGGTTAGGCGTTGCCTATAGATATAGTTCAAATTTGAATTAGGGTCATTAAATAGCTAGAAAATCAATTAAATGTCTTTAAAATGTCAAATGACCCCTAGAATTTTCCAAATTTTCACATTACAGTTGTAGTAGTGCACGTTAAACATAGAAAAAATTTAAAGGCCGTAAGAGGAAGCTATCTCCCGTTCGTCATCAAACATGCATTGTTCCCTCTCGGAAACCACGAGCCTTCTAGTGAGTTGCTTCGTTTTGTGAGGGGTGTGTGTCCAAACTTTCATCAAACATGCCAATTTTCTACCACATCATCTTGGTGGCATGACATTCCATCAAGCAAGGTTTCATGTTTTTCTCCTCATTTTTTAATTTTTTGGAATTAAAATGCCATGGCACTCCATGCATACATATGCATGTGTCCATGTCGTGAGACCAATATGTTTGAAAATTCCTTCTAATTACTGCACTTGGAATTAACTCGCACACAAGTACACAAATATGATTTTTCAAACCGTTATGGTTAGGCGTTGTCTATAGATGTAGTTCAAATTTGAATTGGGGTCATTAAATGGCTACAAAATCACTTAAATATCTTTAAAAGGTCAAATGACCCCTAGAATTTTCCAAATTTTCACATTAAAGTTGTAGTAGTGCATGTTAAACGTAGAAAAAAATTAAAGGCCGTAAGAGGAAGCTATCTCCCGTTCGTCATCAAACATGCATTGTTCCCTCTCGGAAACCACGAGCCTTCTAGTGAGTTGCTCCGGTTCGTGAGGGGTGTGTGTCCAAACTTTCATCAAACATGCCAATCTTTTTACCACATCATCTTGGTGGCATGACATTACATCAAGCAAGGTTTCATGTTTTTCTCATCATTATTTAATTTTTTGGAATTAAAATGCCATGGCACTCCATGCATACATATGCATGTGACCATGTCGTGAGACCAATATGTTTGAAAATTCCTTCTAATTTACTGCACATGGAATTAACTCGCACACAAGTACACAAATATGATTTTTCAAACTGTTATGGTTACGTGTTGCCTATAGATGTAGTTCAAATTTGAATTAGGGTCATTAAATAGCTAGAAAATCACTTAAATGTCTTTAAAAGGTCAAATGACCACTAGAATTTTCCAATTTTTCACATTACAGTTGTAGTAGTGCATGTTAAACGGAGAAAAAAATTAAAGGCCGTAAGAGGAAGCTATCTCCCGTTCGTCATCAAACATGCACTGTTCCCTCTCGGAAACCACGAGCCTTCTAGTGAGTTGCTTCGGTTTGTGAGGGGTGTGTGTCCAAACTTTCATCAAACATGCCAATTTTTTTACCACATCATCTTGGTGGCATGACATTACATCAGGCAAGGTTTCATGTTTTTCTCATCATTTTTTAATTTTTTGGAATTAAAATGCCATGGCACTCCATGCATACATATGCATGTGTCCATGTCGTGAGACCAATATGTTTGAAAATTCCTTCTAATTTACTGCACATGGAATTAACTCGCACACAAGTACACAAATATGATTTTTCAAACCGTTATGGTTAGGCGTTGCATATAGATATAGTTCAAATTTAAATTAGGGTCATTAAATAGCAAGAAAATCAATTAAATGTCTTTAAAAGGTCAAATGACCCCTAGAATTTTCCAAATTTTCACATTACAGTTGTAGTTGTGCACGTTAAACATAGAAAAAATTTAAAGGCCGTAAGAGGAAGCTATCTCCCGTTCGTCATCAAACATGCATTGTTCCCTCTCGGAAACCACGAGCCTTCTAGTGAGTTTCTTCGTTTTGTGAGGGATGTGTGTCCAAACTTTCATCAAACATGCCAATTTTCTACCACATCATCTTGGTGGCATGACATTACATCAAGCAAGGTTTCATGTTTTTCTCCTCATTTTTTAATTTTTTGGAATTAAAATGCCATGGCACTCCATGCATACATATGCATGTGTCCATGTCGTGAGACCAATATGTTTGAAAATTCCTTCAAATTTACTGTACATGGAATTAACTCGCACACAAGTACACAAATATGATTTTTCAAACCGTTATGGTTAGGCGTTGCCTATAGATATAGTTCAAATTTGAATTAGGGTCATTAAATAGCTAGAAAATCAATTAAATGTCTTTAAAATGTCAAATGACCCCTAGAATTTTCCAAATTTTCACATTACAGTTGTAGTAGTGCACGTTAAACGTAGAAAAAAATTAAAGGCCGTAAGAGGAAGCTATCTCCCGTTCGTCATCAAACATGCATTGTTCCCTCTCGGAAACCACGAGCCTTCTAGTGAGTTGCTTCGTTTTGTGAGGGGTGTGTCTCCAAACTTTCATCAAACATGCCAATTTTCTACCACATCATCTTGGTGGCATGACATTCCATCAAGCAAGGTTTCATGTTTTTCTCCTCATTTTTTAATTTTTTGGAATTAAAATGCCATGGCACTCCATGCATACATATGCATGTGTCCATGTCGTGAGACCAATATGTTTGAAAATTCCTTCTAATTACTGCACTCGGAATTAACTCGCACATAAGTACACAAATATGATTTTTCAAACCGTTATGGTTAGGCGTTGGCTATAGATGTAGTTCAAATTTGAATTGGGGTCATTAAATGGCTACAAAATCACTTAAATATCTTTAAAAGGTCAAATGACCCCTAGAATTTTCCAAATTTTCACATTACAGTTGTAGTAGTGCATGTTAAACGTAGAAAAAAATTAAAGGCCGTAAGAGGAAGCTATCTCCCGTTCGTCCTCAAACATGCATTGTTCCCTCTCGGAAACCACGAGCCTTCTAGTGAGTTGCTCCGGTTTGTGAGGGGTGTGTGTCCAAACTTTCATCAAACATGCCAATCTTTTTACCACATCATCTTGGTGGCATGACATTACATCAAGAAAGGTTTCATGTTTTTCTCATCATTATTTAATTTTTTGGAATTAAAATGCCATGGCACTCCATGCATACATATGCATGTGTCCATGTCGTGAGACCAATATGTTTGAAAATTCCTTCTAATTTACTGCACATGGAATTAACTCGCACACAAGTACACAAATATGATTTTTCAAACTGTTATGGTTAGGTGTTGCCTATAGATGTAGTTCAAATTTGAATTAGGTCATTAAATAGCTAGAAAATCACTTAAATGTCTTTAAAAGGTCAAATGACCACTAGAATTTTCCAATTTTCACATTACAGTTGTAGTAGTGCATGTTAAACGGAGAAAAAAATTAAAGGCCGTAAGAGGAAGCTATCTCCCATTCGTCATCAAACATGCATTGTTCCCTGTCGGAAACCACGAGCCTTCTAGTGAGTTGCTTCGGTTTGTGAGGGGTGTGTGTCCAAACTTTCATCAAACATGCCAATTTTTTTACCACATCATCTTGGTGGCATGACATTACATCAGGCAAGGTTTCATGTTTTTCTCATCATTTTTTAATTTTTTGGAATTAAAATGCCATGGCACTCCATGCATACATATGCATGTGTCCATGTCGTGAGACCAATATGTTTAAAAATTCCTTCTAATTTACTGCACATGGAATTAACTCGCACACAAGTACACAAATATGATTTTTCAAACCGTTATGGTTAGGCGTTGCCTATAGATATAGTTCAAATTTGAATTAGGGTCATTAAATAGCAAGAAAATCAATTAAATGTCTTTAAAAGGTCAAATGACCCCTAGAATTTTCCAAATTTTCACATTACAGTTGTAGTAGTGCACGTTAAACATAGAAAAAATTTAAAGGCCGTAAGAGGAAGCTATCTCCCGTTCGTCATCAAACATGCATTGTTCCCTCTCGGAAACAACGAGCCTTCTAGTGAGTTGCTCCGGTTTGTGAGGGGTGTGTGTCCAAACTTTCATCAAACATGCCAATCTTTTTACCACATCATCTTGGTGGCATGACATTACATCAAGCAAGGTTTCATGTTTTTCTCATCATTATTTAATTTTTTGGAATTAAAATGCCATGGCACTCCATGCATACATATGCATGTGTCCATGTCGTGAGACCAATATGTTTGAAAATTCCTTCTAATTTACTGCACATGGAATTAACTCGCACACAAGTACACAAATATGATTTTTCAAACTGTTATGGTTAGGTGTTGCCTATAGATGTAGTTCAAATTTGAATTAGGGTCATTAAATAGCTAGAAAATCACTTAAATGTCTTTAAAAGGTCAAATGACCACTAGAATTTTCCAATTTTTCACATTACAGTTGTAGTAGTGCATGTTAAACGGAGAAAAAAATTAAAGGCCGTAAGAGGAAGCTATCTCCCGTTCGTCATCAAACATGCATTGTTCCCTGTCGGAAACCACGAGCCTTCTAGTGAGTTGCTTCGGTTTGTGAGGGGTGTGTGTCCAAACTTTCATCAAACATGCCAATTTTTTTACCACATCATCTTGGTGGCATGACATTACATCAGGCAAGGTTTCATGTTTTTCTCATCATTTTTTAATTTTTTGGAATTAAAATGCCGTGGCACTCCATGCATACATATGCATGTGTCCATGTCGTGAGACCAATCTGTTTGAAAATTCCTTCTAATTTACTGCACATGGAATTAACTCGCACACAAGTACACAAATATGATTTTTCAAACCGTTATGGTTAGGCGTTGCCTATAGATATAGTTCAAATTTGAATTAGGGTCATTAAATAGCAAGAAAATCAATTAAATGTCTTTTAAAGGTCAAATGACCCCTAGAATTTTCCAAATTTTCACATTACAGTTGTAGTAGTGCACGTTAAACGTAGAAAAAAATTTAAAGGCCGTAAGAGGAAGCTATCTCCCGTTCGTCATCAAACATGCATTGTTCCCTCTCGGAAACCACGAGCCTTCTAGTGAGTTGCTCCGGTTTGTGACGGGTGTGTGTCCAAACTTTCATCAAACATGCCAATCTTTTTACCACATCATCTTGGTGGCATGACATTACATCAAGCAAGGTTTCAGGTTTTTCTCATCATTATTTAAATTTTTGGAATTAAAATGCCATGGCACTCCATGCATACATATGCATGTGTCCATGTCGTGAGACCAATATGTTTGAAAATTCCTTCTAATTTACTGCACATGGAATTAACTCGCACACAAGTACACAAATATGATTTTTCAAACTGTTATGGTTAGGTGTTGCCTATAGATGTAGTTCAAATTTGAATTAGGGTCATTAAATAGCTAGAAAATCACTTAAATGTCTTTAAAAGGTCAAATGACCACTAGAATTTTCCAAATTTTCACATTATAGTTGTAGTAGTGCACGTTAAACGTAGAAAAAAATTAAAGGCCGTAAGAGGAAGCTATCTCCCGTTCGTCATCAAACATGCATTGTTCCCTCTCGGAAACCACGAGCCTTCTAGTGAGTTGCTTCGGTTTGTGAGGGGTGTGTGTCCAAACTTTGATCAAACATGCCAATTATTTTACCACATCATCTTGGTGGCATGACATTACATCAAGCAAGGTTTCATGTTTTTCTCATCATTTTTTAATTTTTTGGAATTAAAATGCCATGGCACTCCATGCATACATCTGCATGTGTCCATGTCGTGAGACCAATATGTTTGAAAATTCCTTCTAATTTACTGCACATGGAATTAACTCGCACACAAGTACACAAATATGATTTTTCAAACCGTTATGGTTAGGCGTTGCCTATAGATATAGTTCAAATTTGAATTAGGGTCATTAAATAGCAAGAAAATCAATTAAATGTCTTTTAAAGGTCAAATGACCCCTAGAATTTTCCAAATTTTCACATTACAGTTGTAGTAGTGCACGTTAAACGTAGAAAAAAATTTAAAGGCCGTAAGAGGAAGCTATCTCCCGTTCGTCATCAAACATGCATTGTTCCCTCTCGGAAACCACGAGCCTTCTAGTGAGTTGCTCCGGTTTGTGACGGGTGTGTGTCCAAACTTTCATCAAACATGCCAATCTTTTTACCACATCATCTTGGTGGCATGACATTACATCAAGCAAGGTTTCATGTTTTTCTCATCATTATTTAATTTTTTGGAATTAAAATGCCATGGCACTCCATGCATACATATGCATGTGTCCATGTCGTGAGACCAATATGTTTGAAAATTCCTTCTAATTTACTGCACATGGAATTAAGTCGCACACAAGTACACAAATATGATTTTTCAAACTGTTATGGTTAGGTGTTGCCTATAGATGTAGTTCAAATTTGAATTAGGGTCATTAAATAGCTAGAAAATCACTTAAATGTCTTTAAAAGGTCAAATGACCACTAGAATTTTCCAATTTTTCACATTATAGTTGTAGTAGTGCACGTTAAACGTAGAAAAAAATTAAAGGCCGTAAGAGGAAGCTATCTCCCGTTCGTCATCAAACATGCATTGTTCCCTCTCGGAAACCACGAGCCTTCTAGTGAGTTGCTTCGGTTTGTGAGGGGTGTGTGTCCAAACTTTGATCAAACATGCCAATTATTTTACCACATCATCTTGGTGGCATGACATTACATCAAGCAAGGTTTCATGTTTTTCTCATCATTTTTTAATTTTTTGGAATTAAAATGCCATGGCACTCCATGCATACATCTGCATGTGTCCATGTCGTGAGACCAATATGTTTGAAAATTCCTTCTAATTTACTGCACATGGAATTAACTCGCACACAAGTACACAAATATGATTTTTCAAACCGTTATGGTTAGGCGTTGCCTATAGATATAGTTCAAATTTGAATTAGGGTCATTAAATAGCAAGAAAATCAATTAAATGTCTTTTAAAGGTCAAATGACCCCTAGAATTTTCCAAATTTTCACATTACAGTTGTAGTAGTGCACGTTAAACGTAGAAAAAAATTTAAAGGCCGTAAGAGGAAGCTATCTCCCGTTCGTCATCAAACATGCATTGTTCCCTCTCGGAAACCACGAGCCTTCTAGTGAGTTGCTCCGGTTTGTGACGGGTGTGTGTCCAAACTTTCATCAAACATGCCAATCTTTTTACCACATCATCTTGGTGGCATGACATTACATCAAGCAAGGTTTCATGTTTTTCTCATCATTATTTAATTTTTTGGAATTAAAATGCCATGGCACTCCATGCATACATATGCATGTGTCCATGTCGTGAGACCAATATGTTTGAAAATTCCTTCTAATTTACTGCACATGGAATTAAGTCGCACACAAGTACACAAATATGATTTTTCAAACTGTTATGGTTAGGTGTTGCCTATAGATGTAGTTCAAATTTGAATTAGGGTCATTAAATAGCTAGAAAATCACTTAAATGTCTTTAAAAGGTCAAATGACCACTAGAATTTTCCAAATTTTCACATTATAGTTGTAGTAGTGCACGTTAAACGTAGAAAAAAATTAAAGGCCGTAAGAGGAAGCTATCTCCCGTTCGTCATCAAACATGCATTGTTCCCTCTCGGAAACCACGAGCCTTCTAGTGAGTTGCTTCGGTTTGTGAGGGGTGTGTGTCCAAACTTTGATCAAACATGCCAATTATTTTACCACATCATCTTGGTGGCATGACATTACATCAAGCAAGGTTTCATGTTTTTCTCATCATTTTTTAATTTTTTGGAATTAAAATGCCATGGCACTCCATGCATACATCTGCATGTGTCCATGTCGTGAGACCAATATGTTTGAAAATTCCTTCTAATTTACTGCACATGGAATTAACTCGCACACAAGTACACAAATATGATTTTTCAAACCGTTATGGTTAGGCGTTGCCTATAGATATAGTTCAAATTTGAATTAGGGTCATTAAATAGCTAGAAAATCAATTAAATGTCTTTAAAATGTCAAATGACCCCTAGAATTTTCCAAATTTTCACATTACAGTTGTAGTAGTGCACGTTAAACATAGAAAAAATTTAAAGGCCGTAAGAGGAAGCTATCTCCCGTTCGTCATCAAACATGCATTGTTCCCTCTCGGAAACCACGAGCCTTCTAGTGAGTTGCTTCGTTTTGTGAGGGGTGTGTGTCCAAACTTTCATCAAACATGCCAATTTTCTACCACATCATCTTGGTGGCATGACATTCCATCAAGCAAGGTTTCATGTTTTTCTCCTCATTTTTTAATTTTTTGGAATTAAAATGCCATGGCACTCCATGCATACATATGCATGTGTCCATGTCGTGAGACCAATATGTTTGAAAATTCCTTCTAATTACTGCACTTGGAATTAACTCGCACACAAGTACACAAATATGATTTTTCAAACCGTTATGGTTAGGCGTTGTCTATAGATGTAGTTCAAATTTGAATTGGGGTCATTAAATGGCTACAAAATCACTTAAATATCTTTAAAAGGTCAAATGACCCCTAGAATTTTCCAAATTTTCACATTAAAGTTGTAGTAGTGCATGTTAAACGTAGAAAAAAATTAAAGGCCGTAAGAGGAAGCTATCTCCCGTTCGTCATCAAACATGCATTGTTCCCTCTCGGAAACCACGAGCCTTCTAGTGAGTTGCTCCGGTTCGTGAGGGGTGTGTGTCCAAACTTTCATCAAACATGCCAATCTTTTTACCACATCATCTTGGTGGCATGACATTACATCAAGCAAGGTTTCATGTTTTTCTCATCATTATTTAATTTTTTGGAATTAAAATGCCATGGCACTCCATGCATACATATGCATGTGACCATGTCGTGAGACCAATATGTTTGAAAATTCCTTCTAATTTACTGCACATGGAATTAACTCGCACACAAGTACACAAATATGATTTTTCAAACTGTTATGGTTACGTGTTGCCTATAGATGTAGTTCAAATTTGAATTAGGGTCATTAAATAGCTAGAAAATCACTTAAATGTCTTTAAAAGGTCAAATGACCACTAGAATTTTCCAATTTTTCACATTACAGTTGTAGTAGTGCATGTTAAACGGAGAAAAAAATTAAAGGCCGTAAGAGGAAGCTATCTCCCGTTCGTCATCAAACATGCATTGTTCCCTCTCGGAAACCACGAGCCTTCTAGTGAGTTGCTTCGGTTTGTGAGGGGTGTGTGTCCAAACTTTCATCAAACATGCCAATTTTTTTACCACATCATCTTGGTGGCATGACATTACATCAGGCAAGGTTTCATGTTTTTCTCATCATTTTTTAATTTTTTGGAATTAAAATGCCATGGCACTCCATGCATACATATGCATGTGTCCATGTCGTGAGACCAATATGTTTGAAAATTCCTTCTAATTTACTGCACATGGAATTAACTCGCACACAAGTACACAAATATGATTTTTCAAACCGTTATGGTTAGGCGTTGCATATAGATATAGTTCAAATTTAAATTAGGGTCATTAAATAGCAAGAAAATCAATTAAATGTCTTTAAAAGGTCAAATGACCCCTAGAATTTTCCAAATTTTCACATTACAGTTGTAGTTGTGCACGTTAAACATAGAAAAAATTTAAAGGCCGTAAGAGGAAGCTATCTCCCGTTCGTCATCAAACATGCATTGTTCCCTCTCGGAAACCACGAGCCTTCTAGTGAGTTTCTTCGTTTTGTGAGGGATGTGTGTCCAAACTTTCATCAAACATGCCAATTTTCTACCACATCATCTTGGTGGCATGACATTACATCAAGCAAGGTTTCATGTTTTTCTCCTCATTTTTTAATTTTTTGGAATTAAAATGCCATGGCACTCCATGCATACATATGCATGTGTCCATGTCGTGAGACCAATATGTTTGAAAATTCCTTCAAATTTACTGCACATGGAATTAACTCGCACACAAGTACACAAATATGATTTTTCAAACCGTTATGGTTAGGCGTTGGCTATAGATGTAGTTCAAATTTGAATTGGGGTCATTAAATGGCTACAAAATCACTTAAATGTCTTTAAAAGGTCAAATGACCCCTAGAATTTTCCAAATTTTCACATTACAGTTGTAGTAGTGCATGTTAAACGTAGAAAAAAATTAAAGGCCGTAACAGGAAGCTATCTCCCGTTCGTCATCAAACATGCATTGTTCCCTCTCGGAAACCACGAGCCTTCTAGTGAGTTGCTTCGGTTTGTGAGGGGTGTGTGTCCAACCTTTCATCAAACATGCCAATTTTTTTACCACATCATCTTGGTGGCATGACATTACACCAAGCAAGGTTTCATGTTTTTCTCATCATTTTTTAATTTTTTGGAATTAAAATGCCATGGCACTCCATGCATACATATGCATGTGTCCTTGTCGTGAGACCAATACGTTTGAAAATTCCTTCTAATTTACTGCACATGGAATTAACTCGCACACAAGTACACAAATATGATATTTCAAACCGTTATGGTTAGGCGTTGCCTATAGATATAGTTCAAATTTGAATTAGGGTCATTAAATGGCTAGAAAATCACTTAAATGTCTTTAAAAGGTCAAATGACCCCTAGAATTTTACAAATTTTCACATTACAGTTGTAGTAGTGCATGTTAAACGTAGAAAAAAATTAAATGCCGTAAGAGGAAGCTATCTCCCGTTCGTCATCAAACATGCATTGTTCCCTCTCGGAAACCACGAGCCTTCTAGTGAGTTGCTTCGGTTTGTGAGGGGTGTGTGTCCAAACTTTCATCAAACATTCCAATTTTTCTACCACATCATCTTGGTGGCATGACATTGCATCAAGCAAGGTTTCATGTTTTTCTCATCATTTTTTAATTTTTTGGAATTAAAATGCGATGGCACTCCATGCATACATATGCATGTGTCCATGTCGTGAGACCAATATGTTTGAAAATTCCTTCTAATTTACTGCACATGGAATTAACTCGCACACAAGTACACAAATATGATTTTTCAAACCGTTATGGTTAGGCGTTGGCTATAGATGTAGTTCAAATTTGAATTGGGGTCATTAAATGGCTACAAAATCACTTAAATGTCTTTAAAAGGTCAAATGACCCCTAGAATTTTCCAAATTTTCACATTACAGTTGTAGTAGTGCACGTTAAACGTAGAAAAAATTTGAAGGCCGTATGAGGAAGCAATTTCCTGTTCATCATCAAACATGCATTGTTCCCTCTCGGAACCACGAGCCTTCTAGTGAGTTGCTCCGGTTTGTGAGGCGTGTGTGTCCAAGCTTTCGTCAAACAAGCCAATTTGTTTACCACATCATCTTGGTGGCATGACATTGCATCAAGCAAGGTTTCATGTTTTTTTTAATAATTTTTTAATTTTTTGGAATTAAAATGTCATGGCACTCCATGCATACATATGCATGTGTCCATGTCGTGAGACCAATATGTTTGAAAATTCCTTCTAATTTACTGCACATAGAATTAACTCGCACACAAGTACACAAATATGATTTTTCAAACCGTTATGGTTAGGCGTTGCCTATAGATGTAGTTCAAATTTGAATTAGGTTCATTAAATCGCTAGAAAATCACTTAATTGTCTTTAAAAGATCAAATGACCCCAAGAATTTTCCAAATTTTCACATTACAATTGTAGTAGTGCACGTTAAACGTAGAAAAAATTTAAAGGCCGTAAGAGGAAGCTATCTCCCGTTCGTCATCAAACATGCATTGTTCCCTCTCGGAAACCACGAGCCTTCTAATGAGTTGCTCCGGTTTGTGAGGGGTGTGTGTCCAAACTTTCATCAAACATGCCAATCTTTTTACCACATCATCTTGGTGGCATGACATTGCATCAAGCAAGGTTTCATGTTTTTCTCATCATTTTTTAATTTTTTGGAATTAAAATGCCATGGCACTCCATGCATACATATGCATGTGTCCATGTCGTGAGACCAATATGTTTGAAAATTCCTTCTAATTTACTGCACATGGAATTAACTCGCACACAAGTACACAAATATGATTTTCCAAACCGTTAGGGTTAGGCGTTGCCTATAGATGTAGTTCAAATTTGAATTAGGGTCATTAAATAGCTAGAAAATCACTTAAATGTCTTTAAAACGTCAAATGACCCCTAGAATTTTCCAAATTTTCACATTACAGTTGTAGTAGTGCATGTTAAACATAGAAAAAAAATTAAAGGACGTAAGAGGAAGCTATCTCCCGTTCGTCATCAAACATGCATTGTTCCCTCTCGGAAACCACGAGCCTTCTAGTGAGTTGCTTCGGTTTGTGAGGGGTGTGTGTCCAAACTTTCATCAAACATGCCAATTTTTTTACCACATCATCTTGGTGGCATGACATTACATCAAGCAAGGTTTCATGTTTTTCTCATCATTTCTTAATTTTTTGGAATTAAAATGCCATGGCACTCCATGCATACATATGCATGTGTCCATGTCGTGAGACCAATATGTTTGAAAATTCCTTCTAATTTACTGCACATGGAATTAACTCGTACACAAGTACACAAATATAATTTTTCAAACTGTTATGGTTAGGCGTTGCCTATAGATGTAGTTCAAATTTGAATTAGGGTCATTAAATGGCTAGAAAATCACTTAAATGTTTTTAAAAGGTCAAATGACCCCTAGAATTTTCCAAATTTTCACATTACAGTTGTAGTAGTGCATGTTAAACGTAGAAAAAAAATTAAAGGCCGTAAGAGGAAGCTATCTCCCGTTCGTCATCAAACATGCATTGTTCCCTCTCGGAAACCACGAGCCTTCTAGTGAGTTGCTTCGGTTTGTGAGGGGTCTGTGTCCAAACTTTCATCAAACATGCCAATTTTTTTACCACATCATCTTGGTGGCATGACATTACACCAAGCAAGGTTTCATGTTTTTCTCATCTTTTTTTAATTTTGTGGAATTAAAATGCCATGGCACTCCATGCATACATATAGATGTGTCCATGTCGTGAGACCAATACGTTTGAAAATTCCTTCTAATTTACTGCACATGGAATTAACTCGCACACAAGTACACAAATATGATTTTTCAAACCGTTATGGTTAGGCGTTGCCTATAGATATAGTTCAAATTTGAATTAGGGTCATTAAATGGCTAGAAAATCACTTAAATGTCTTTAAAAGGTCAAATGACCCCTAGAATTTTACAAATTTTCACATTACAGTTGTAGTAGTGCATGTTAAACGTAGAAAAAAATTAAAGGCCGTAAGAGGAAGCTATCTCCCGTTCGTCATCAAACATGCATTGTTCCCTCTCGGAAACCACAAGCCTTCTAGTGAGTTGCTTCGGTTTGTGAGGGGTGTGTGTCCAAACTTTCATCAAACATTCCAATTTTTCTACCACATCATCTTGGTGGCATGACATTGCATCAAGCAAGGTTTCATGTTTTTCTCATCATTTTTTAATTTTTTGGAATTAAAATGCGATGGCACTTCATGCATACATATGCATGTGTCCATGTCGTGAGACCAATATGTTTGAAAATTCCTTCTAATTTACTGCACATGGAATTAACTCACACACAAGTACACAAATATGATTTTTCAAACTGTTATGGTTAGGCGTTGGCTATAGATGTAGTTCAAATTTGAATTGGGGTCATTAAATGGCTACAAAATCACTTAAATGTCTTTAAAAGGTCAAATGACCCCTAGAATTTTCCAAATTTTCACATTACAGTTGTAGTAGTGCACGTTAAACGTAGAAAAAATTTGAAGGCCGTAAGAGGAAGCAATTTCCTGTTCATCATCAAACATGCATTGTTCCCTTTCGGAACCACGAGCCTTCTAGTGAGTTGCTCCGGTTTGTGAGGCGTGTGTGTCCAAGCTTTCGTCAAACATGCCAATTTGTTTACCACATCATCTTGGTGGCATGACATTGCATCAAGCAAGGTTTCATGTTTTTCTCATCATTTTTTAATTTTGTGGAATTAAAATGCCATGGCACTCCATGCATACATATCCATGTGTCCATGTCGTGAGACCAATACGTTTGAAAATTCCTTCTAATTTACTGCACATGGAATTAACTCGCACACAAGTACACAAATATGATTTTTCAAACCATTATGGTTAGGCGTTGCCTATAGATATAGTTCAAATTTGAATTAGGGTCATTAAATGGCTAGAAAATCACTTAAATATCTTTAAAAGGTCAAATGACCCCTAGAATTTTACAAATTTTCACATTACAGTTGTAGTAGTGCATGTTAAACGTAGAAAACAATTAAAGGCCGTAAGAGGAAGCTATCTCCCGTTCGTCATCAAACATGCATTGTTCCCTCTCGGAAACCACGAGCCTTCTAGTGAGTTGCTTCGGTTTGTGAGGGGTGTGTGTCCAAACTTTCATCAAACATTCCAATTTTTCTACCACATCATCTTGGTGGCATGACATTGCATCAAGCAAGGTTTCATGTTTTTCTCATCATTTTTTAATTTTTTGGAATTAAAATGCGATGGCACTTCATGCATACATATGCATGTGTCCATGTCGTGAGACCAATATGTTTGAAAATTCCTTCTAAT
The DNA here is from genome assembly GCF_018294505.1 of Triticum aestivum. Lineage (NCBI taxonomy): Eukaryota > Viridiplantae > Streptophyta > Magnoliopsida > Poales > Poaceae > Triticum > Triticum aestivum. The sequence goes on along the minus strand of NC_057808.1, from coordinate 527,042,677 downwards.
TTACTGCACATAGAATTAACTCGCACACAAGTACACAAATATGATTTTTCAAACCGTTATGGTTAGGCGTTGCCTATAGATGTAGTTCAAATTTTAATTAGGGTCATTAAATCGCTAGAAAATCACTTAAATGTCTTTAAAAGGTCAAATGACCCCTAGAATTTTCCAAATTTTCACATTACAGTTCTAGTAGTGCACGTTAAACGTAGAAAAAATTTAAAGGCCGTAAGAGGAAGCTATCTCCCGTTCGTCATCAAACATGCATTGTTCCCTCTCGGAAACCACGAGCCTTCTAATGAGTTGCTCCGGTTTGTGAGGGGTGTGTGTCCAAACTTTCATCAAACATGCCAATCTTTTTACCACATCATCTTGGTGGCATGACATTGCATCAAGCAAGGTTTCATGTTTTTCTCATCATTTTTTCATTTTTTAGAATTAAAATGCCATGGCACTCCATGCATACATATGCATGTGTCCATGTCGTGAGACCAATATGTTTGAAAATTCCTTCTAATTTACTGCACATGGAATTAACTCGCACACAAGTACACAAATATGATTTTCCAAACCGTTATGGTTAGGCGTTGCCTATAGATGTAGTTCAAATTTGAATTAGGGTCATTAAATAGCTAGAAAATCACTTAAATGTCTTTAAAACGTCAAATGACCCCTAGAATTTTCCAAATTTTCACATTACAGTTGTAGTAGTGTATGTTAAACGTAGAAAAAAATTAAAGGACGTAAGAGGAAGCTATCTCCCGTTCCTCATCAAACATGCATTGTTCCCTCTCGGAAACCACGAGCCTTCTAGTGAGTTGCTTCGGTTTTTTGAGGGGTGTGTGTCCAAACTTTCATCAAACATGCCAATTTTTTTACCACATCATCTTGGTGGCATGACATTACATCAAGCAAGGTTTCATGTTTTTCTCATCATTTTTTAATTTTTTGGAATTAAAATGCCATGGCACTCCATGCATACATATGCATGTGTCCATGTCGTGAGACCAATATGTTTGAAAATTCCTTCTAATTTAGTGCACATGGAATTAACTCGCACACAAGTACACAAATATGATTTTTCAAACTGTTATGGTTAGGCGTTGCCTATAGATGTAGTTCAAATTTGAATTAGGGTCATTAAATGGCTAGAAAATCACTTAAATGTCTTTAAAAGGTCAAATGACCCCTAGAATTTTCCAAATTTTCACATTACAGTTGTAGTAGTGCATGTTAAACGTAGAAAAAAATAAAGGCCGTAAGAGGAAGCTATCTCCCGTTCGTCATCAAACATGCATTGTTCCCTCTCGGAAACCACGAGCCTTCTAGTGAGTTGCTTCAGTTTGTGAGGGGTGTGTGTCCAAACTTTCGTCAAACATGCCAATTTTTTGACCACATCATCTTGGTGGCATGACATTGCATCAAGCAAGGTTTCATGTTTTTCTCATCATTTTTTAATTTTTTGGAATTAAAATGCCATGGCACTCCATGCATACATATGCATGTGTCCATGTCGTGAGACCAATATGTTTGAAAATTCCTTCTAATTTACTGCACATGGAATTAACTCGCACACAACTACACAAATATGACTTTTCAAACTGTTATGGTTAGGCGTTGCCTATAGATGTAGTTCAAATTTGAATTAGGGTCATTAAATAGCTAGAAAATCACTTAAATGTCTTTAGAAGGTCAAATGACCCCTAGAATTTTCCAAATTTTCACATTACAGTTGTGGTAGCGCACGTTAAACGTAGAAAAAAATTAAAGGCCGTAAGAGGAAGCTATCTCCCGTTCGTCATCAAACATGCATTGTTCCCTCTCGGAAACCACGAGCCTTCTAGTGAGTTGCTCCGGTTTGTGAGGGGTGTGTCCAAACTTTCATCAAACATGCCAATCTTTTAACCACATCATCTTGGTGGCATGACATTACATCAAGCAAGGTTTCATGTTTTTCTCCTCATTTTTTAATTTTGTGGAATTAAAATGCCATGGCACTCCATGCATACATATGCATGTGTCCATGTCGTGAGACCAATATGTTTGAAAATTCCTTCTAATTTACTGCACATGGAATTAACTCGCACACAAGTACACAAATATGATTTTTCAAACCGTTATGGTTAGGCGTTGCCTATAGATGTAGTTCAAATTTGAATTGGGGTCATTAAATGGCTACAAAATCACTTAAATGTCTTTAAAAGGTCAAATGAGCCCTAGAATTTTCCAATTTTCACATTACAGTTGTAGTAGTGCACGTTAAACGTAGAAAAAATTTGAAGGCCGTAAGAGGAAGCAATTTCCTGTTCATCATCAAACATGCATTGTTCCCTCTCGGAACCACGAGCCTTCTAGTGAGTTGCTCCGGTTTGTGAGGCGTGTGTGTCCAAAATTTCGTCAAACATGCCAATTTGTTTACCACATCATCTTAGTGGCATGACATTGCATCAAGCAAGGTTTCATGTTTTTCTCATCATTTTTTAATTTTTTGGAATAAAATGTCATTGCAGTCCATGCATACACATGCATGTGTCCATGTCGTGAGACCAATATGTTTGAAAATTCCTACTAATTTACTACACATGGAATTAACTCGCACACAAGTACACAAATATGATTTTTCAAACCGTTATGGTTAGGCATTGCCTATAGATGTAGTTCAAATTTGAATTAGGGTCATTAAATAGCTAGAAAATCACTTAAATGTCTTTAAAAGGCCAAATGACCCCTAGAATTTTCCAAATTTTCACATTACAGTTGTAGTAGTGCACGTTAAACGTAGAAAAAAATTTAAAGGCCGTAAGAGGAAGCTATCTCCCGTTCGTCATCAAACATGCATTGTTCCCTCTCGGAAACCACGAGCCTTCTAGTGAGTTGCTCCGGTTTGTGAGGGGTGTGTGTCCAAACTTTCATCAAACATGCCAATCTTTTTACCACATCAGCTTGGTGGCATGACATTACATCAAGCAAGGTTTCATGTTTTTCTCCTCATTTTTTAATTTTTTGGAATTAAAATGCCATGGCACTCCATGCATACATATGCATGTGTCCATGTCGTGAGACCAATATGTTTGAATCACTTAAATGCTCGTGTCCCTCTCGGAAACCACGAGCCTTCTAGATGTAGTTCAAATTTGAATTAGGGTCATTAAATAGCTAGAAAATCACTTAAATGTCTTTAAAAGGCCAAATGACCCCTAGAATTTTCCAAATTTTCACATTACAGTTGTAGTAGTGCACGTTAAACGTAGAAAAAAATTTAAAGGCCGTAAGAGGAAGCTATCTCCCGTTCGTCATCAAACATGCATTGTTCCCTCTCGGAAACCACGAGCCTTCTAGTGAGTTGCTCCGGTTTGTGAGGGGTGTGTGTCCAAACTTTCATCAAACATGCCAATCTTTTTACCACATCATCTTGGTGGCATGACATTACATCAAGCAAGGTTTCATGTTTTTCTCCTCATTTTTTAATTTTTTGGAATTAAAATGCCATGGCACTCCATGCATACATATGCATGTGTCCATGTCGTGAGACCAATATGTTTGGAAATTCCTTCTAATTTACTGCACATGGAATTAACTCGTACACAAGTACACAAATATGATTTTTCAAACTGTTATGGTTAGGCATTGGCTATAGATGTAGTTCAAATTTGAATTGGGGTCATTAAATGACTACAAAATCACTTAAATGTCTTTAAAAGGTCAAATGACCCCTAGAATTTTCCAATTTTTCCCATTACAGTTGTAGTAGTGCATGTTAAACGTAGAAGAAATTTGAAGGCCGTAAGAGGAAGCAATTTCCTGTTCATCATCAAACATGCATTGTTCCCTCTCGGAAACCACGAGCCTTCTACTGAGTTGCTCCGGTTTGTGAGGCGTGTGTGTCCAAACTTTCGTCAAACATGCCAATTTGTTTACCACATCATCTTGGTGGCATGACATTGCATCAAGCAAGGTTTCATGTTTTTCTCATCATTTTTCAATTTTTTGGAATTAAAATGCCATGGCACTCCATGCATACATATGCATGTGTCCATGTCGTGAGACCAATATGTTTGAAAATTCCTTCTAATTTACTGCACATGGAACTAACTCGCACACAAGTACACAAATATGATTTTTCAAACCGTTATGGTTAGGTGTTGGCTATAGATGTAGTTCAAATTTGAATTAGGGTCATTAAATAGCTACAAAATCACTTAAATGTCTTTAAAGAGTCAAATGACCCCTAGAATTTTCCAAATTTTCACATTACAGTTGTAGTAGTGCACGTTAAACGTAGAAACAATTTGAAGGCCGTAAGAGGAAGCAATTTCCTGTTCATCATCAAACATGCATTGTTCCCTCTCGGAACCACGAGCCTTCTAGTGAGTTGCTCCGGTTTGTGAGGTGTGTGTGTCCAAACTTTCGTCAAACATGCCAATTTGTTTACCACATCATCTTGGTGGCATGACATTGCATCAAGCAAGGTTTCATGTTTTTCTCATCATTTTTCAATTTTTTGGAATTAAAATGTCATGGCACTCCATGCATACATATGCATGTGTCCATGTCGTGAGACCAATATGTTTGAAAATTCCTTCTAATTTACTGCACATGGAATTAACTCGCACACAAGTACACAAATATGATTTTTCAAACCGTTATGGTTAGGCATTGCCTATAGATTTAGTTCAAATTTGAATTAGGGTCATTAAATAGCTAGAAAATCACTTAAATGTCTTTAAAAGGCCAAATGACCCCTAGAATTTTCCAAATTTTCACATTACAGTTGTATTAGTGCACGTTAAACGTAGAAAAAAATTTAAAGGCCGTAAGAGGAAGCTATCTCCCGTTCGTCATCAAACATGCATTGTTCCCTCTCGGAAACCACGAGCCTTCTAGTGAGTTGCTCCGGTTTGTGAGGGGTGTGTGTCCAAACTTTCATCAAACATGCCAATCTTTTTACCACATCATCTTGGTGGCATGACATTACATCAAGCAAGGTTTCATGTTTTTCTCATCATTTTTTAATTTTTTGGAATTAAAATGCCATGGCACTCCATGCATACATATGCATGTGTCCATGTCGTGAGACCAATATGTTTGAAATTCCTTCTAATTTACTGCGCATGGAATAAACTCGCACACTAGTACACAAATATGATTTTTCAAACTGTTATGGTTAGGTGTTGCCTATAGATGTAGTTCAAATTTGAATTAGGGTCATTAAATAGCTAGAAAATCACTTAAATGTCTTTAAAAGGTGAAATGACCCCTAGAATTTTCCAAATTTTCACATTACAGTTGTAGTAGTGCATGTTAAACGTAGAAAAAAATTAAAGGCTGTAAGAGGAAGCTATCTCCCGTTCGTCATCAAACATGCATTGTTCCCTCTCGGAAACCACGAGCCTTCTAGTGAGTTGCTTCGGTTTGTGAGGGGTGTGTGTCCAAACTTTCATCAAACATGCCAATTTTTTACCACATCATCTTGGTGGCATGACATTACATCAAGCAAGGTTTCATGTTTTTCTCATCATCTTTTAATTTTTTGGAATTAAAATGCCATGGCACTCCATGCATACATATGCATGTGTCCATGTCGTGAGACCAATATGTTTGAAAATTCCTTCTAATTTACTGCGCATGGAATTAACTCGCACACAAGTACACAAATATGATTTTTCAAACCGTTATGGTTAGGCATTGCCTATAGATGTAGTTCAAATTTGAATTAGGGTCATTAAATAGCTAGAAAATCACTTAAATGTCTTTAGAAGGTCAAATGACCCCTAGAATTTTCCAAATTTTCACATTACAGTTGTGGTAGCGCACGTTAAACGTAGAAAAAATTTAAAGGCCGTAAGAGGAAGCTATCTCCCGTTCGTCATCAAACATGCATTGTCCCCTCTCGGAAACCACGAGCCTTCAAGTGAGTTGCTCTGGTTTGTGAGGGGTGTGTGTCCAAACTTTCATCAAACATGCCAATCTTTTTACCACATTATCTTGGTGGCATGACATTACATCAAGCAAGGTTTCATGTTTTTCTCCTCATTTTTTAATTTTTTGGAATTAAAATGCCATGGCACTCCATGCATACATATGCATGTGTCCATGTCGTGAGACCAATATGTTTGAAAATTCCTTCTAATTTACTGCACATGGAACTAACTCGCACACAAGTACAGAAATATGATTTTTCAAACCGTTATGGTTAGGTGTTGGCTATAGATGTAGTTCAAATTTGAATTAGGGTCATTAAATAGCTACAAAATCACTTAAATGTCTTTAAAGAGTCCAATGACCCCTAGAATTTTCCAAATTTTCACATTACAGTTGTAGTAGTGCACGTTAAACGTAGAAACAATTTGAAGGCCGTAAGAGGAAGCAATTTCCTGTTCATCATCAAACATGCATTGTTCCCTCTCGGAACCACGAGCCTTCTAGTGAGTTGCTCCGGTTTGTGAGGCGTGTGTGTCCAAACTTTCGTCAAACATGCCAATTTGTTTACCACATCATCTTGGTGGCATGACATTGCATCAAGCAAGGTTTCATGTTTTTCTCATCATTTTTCAATTTTTTGGAATTAAAATGTCATGGCACTCCATGCATACATATGCATGTGTCCATGTCGTGAGACCAATATGTTTGAAAATTCCTTCTAATTTACTGCGCATGGAATTAACTCGCACACAAGTACACAAATATGATTTTTCAAACCGTTATGGTTAGGC
>NC_057808.1:527034902-527035957 GCF_018294505.1 Triticum aestivum | reverse complement strand
AGTACACAAATATGATTTTTCAAACCGTTATGCTTAGGTGTTGGCTATAGATGTAGTTCAAATTTGAATTAGGGTCATTAAATAGCTACAAAATCACTTAAATGTCTTTAAATAGTCAAATGACCCCTAGAATTTTCCAAATTTTCACATTACAGTTGTAGTAGTGCACGTTAAACGTAGAAACAATTTGAAGGCCGTAAGAGGAAGCAATTTCCTGTTCATCATCAAACATGCATTGTTCCCTCTCGGAACCACGAGCCTTCTAGTGAGTTGCTCCGGTTTGTGAGGCGTGTGTGTCCAAACTTTCCTCAAACATGCCAATTTGTTTACCACATCATCTTGGTGGCATGACATTGCATCAAGCAAGGTTTCATGTTTTTCTCATCATTTTTCAATTTTTTGGAATTAAAATGTCATGGCACTCCATGCATACATATGCATGTGTCCATGTCGTGAGACCAATATTTTTGAAAATTCCTTCTAATTTACTGCGCATGGAATTAACTCGCACACAAGTACACAAATATGATTTTTCAAACCGTTATGGTTAGGCATTGCCTATAGATGTAGTTCAAATTTGAATTAGGGTCATTAAATAGCTAGAAAATCACTTAAATGTCTTTAAAAGGCCAAATGACCCCTAGAATTTTCCAAATTTTCACATTACAGTTGTATTAGTGCACGTTAAACGTAGAAAAAAATTTAAAGGCCGTAAGAGGAAGCTATCTCCCGTTCGTCATCAAACATGCATTGTTCCCTCTCGGAAACCACGAGCCTTCTAGTGAGTTGCTCCGGTTTGTGAGGGGTGTGTGTCCAAACTTTCATCAAACATGCCAATCTTTTTACCACATCATCTTGGTGGCATGACATTACATCAAGCAAGGTTACATGTTTTTCTCATCATTTTTTAATTTTTTGGAATTAAAATGCCATGGCACTCCATGCATACATATGCATGTGTCCATGTCGTGAGACCAATATGTTTGAAAATTCCTTCTAATTTAGTGCACATGGAATTAACTCGCACACTAGTACACAAATATGATTTTTCAAAC
>NC_057808.1:527008897-527034892 GCF_018294505.1 Triticum aestivum | reverse complement strand
AATGACCCCTAGAATTTTCCAAATTTTCACATTACAGTTGTAGTAGTGCACGTTAAACGTAGAAACAATTTGAAGGCCGTAAGAGGAAGCAATTTCCTGTTCATCATCAAACATGCATTGTTCCCTCTCGGAACCACGAGCCTTCTAGTGAGTTGCTCCGGTTTGTGAGGCGTGTGTGTCCAAACTTTCGTCAAACATGCCAATTTGTTTACCACATCATCTTGGTGGCATGACATTGCATCAAGCAAGGTTTCATGTTTTTCTCATCATTTTTCAATTTTTTGGAATTAAAATGTCATGGCACTCCATGCATACATATGCATGTGTCCATGTCGTGAGACCAATATGTTTGAAAATTCCTTCTAATTTACTGCGCATGGAATTAACTCGCACACAAGTACACAAATATGATTTTTCAAACCGTTATGGTTAGGCGTTGCCTATAGATGTAGTTCAAATTTGAATTAGGGTCATTAAATAGCTAGAAAATCACTTAAATGTCTTTAAAAGGCCAAATGACCCCTAGAATTTTCCAAATTTTCACATTACAGTTGTAGTAGTGCACGTTAAACGTAGAAAAAAATTTAAAGGCCGTAAGAGGAAGCTATCTCCCGTTCGTCATCAAACATGTATTGTTCCCTCTCGGAAACCACGAGCCTTCTAGTGAGTTGCTCCGGTTTGTGAGGGGTGTGTGTCCAAACTTTCATCAAACATGCCAATCTTTTTACCACATCATCTTGGTGGCATGACATTACATCAAGCAAGGTTTCATGTTTTTCTCCTCATTTTTTAATTTTTTGGAATTAAAATGCCATGGCACTCCATGCATACATATGCATGTGTCCATGTCGTGAGACCAATATGTTTGGAAATTCCTTCTAATTTACTGCACATGGAATTAACTCGTACACAAGTACACAAATATGATTTTTCAAACTGTTATGGTTAGGCATTGGCTATAGATGTAGTTCAAATTTGAATTGGGGTCATTAAATGACTACAAAATCACTTAAATGTCTTTAAAAGGTCAAATGACCCCTAGAATTTTCCAAATTTTCCCATTACAGTTGTAGTAGTGCATGTTAAACGTAGAAGAAATTTGAAGGCCGTAAGAGGAAGCAATTTCCTGTTCATCATCAAACATGCATTGTTCCCTCTCGGAAACCACGAGCCTTCTAATGAGTTGCTCCGGTTTGTGAGGCGTGTGTGTCCAAACTTTCGTCAAACATGCCAATTTGTTTACCACATCATCTTGGTGGTATGACATTGCATCAAGCAAGGTTTCATGTTTTTCTCATCATTTTTTAATTTTTTGGAATTAAAATGCCATGGCACTCCATGCATACATATGCATGTGTCCATGTCGTGAGACCAATATGTTTGAAAATTCCTTCTAATTTACTGCACATGGAATTAAATCGCACACAAGTACACAAATATGATTTTTCAAACCGTTATGCTTAGGTGTTGGCTATAGATGTAGTTCAAATTTGAATTAGGGTCATTAAATAGCTACAAAATCACTTAAATGTCTTTAAATAGTCAAATGACCCCTAGAATTTTCCAAATTTTCACATTACAGTTGTAGTAGTGCACGTTAAACGTAGAAACAATTTGAAGGCCGTAAGAGGAAGCAATTTCCTGTTCATCATCAAACATGCATTGTTCCCTCTCGGAACCACGAGCCTTCTAGTGAGTTGCTCCGGTTTGTGAGGCGTGTGTGTCCAAACTTTCCTCAAACATGCCAATTTGTTTACCACATCATCTTGGTGGCATGACATTGCATCAAGCAAGGTTTCATGTTTTTCTCATCATTTTTCAATTTTTTGGAATTAAAATGTCATGGCACTCCATGCATACATATGCATGTGTCCATGTCGTGAGACCAATATTTTTGAAAATTCCTTCTAATTTACTGCGCATGGAATTAACTCGCACACAAGTACACAAATATGATTTTTCAAACCGTTATGGTTAGGCATTGCCTATAGATGTAGTTCAAATTTGAATTAGGGTCATTAAATAGCTAGAAAATCACTTAAATGTCTTTAAAAGGCCAAATGACCCCTAGAATTTTCCAAATTTTCACATTACAGTTGTATTAGTGCACGTTAAACGTAGAAAAAAATTTAAAGGCCGTAAGAGGAAGCTATCTCCCGTTCGTCATCAAACATGCATTGTTCCCTCTCGGAAACCACGAGCCTTCTAGTGAGTTGCTCCGGTTTGTGAGGGGTGTGTGTCCAAACTTTCATCAAACATGCCAATCTTTTTACCACATCATCTTGGTGGCATGACATTACATCAAGCAAGGTTACATGTTTTTCTCATCATTTTTTAATTTTTTGGAATTAAAATGCCATGGCACTCCATGCATACATATGCATGTGTCCATGTCGTGAGACCAATATGTTTGAAAATTCCTTCTAATTTAGTGCACATGGAATTAACTCGCACACTAGTACACAAATATGATTTTTCAAACAGTTATGGTTAGGTGTTGCCTATAGATGTAGTTCATATTTGAATTAGGGTCATTAAATAGCTAGAAAATCACTTAAATGTCTTTGAAAGGTCAAATGACCCCAAGAATTTTCCAAATTTTCACATTACAGTTGTAGTAGTGCACGTTAAACGTAGAAAAAAAATTTAAAGGCCGTAAGAGGAAGCTATCTCCCGTTCGTCATCAAACATGCATTGTTCCCTCTCGGAAACCACGAGCCTTCTAGTGAGTTGCTCCGGTTTGTGAGGGGTGTGTGTCCAAACTTTCATCAAACATGCCAATCTTTTTACCACATCATCCTGGTGGCATGACATTACATCAAGCAAGGTTTCATGTTTTTCTCATCATTTTTTAATTTTTTGGAATTAAAATGCCATGGCACTCCATGCATACATATGCATGTGTCCATGTCGTGAGACCAATATGTTTGAAAATTCCTTCTAATTTACTGCGCATGGAATTAACTCGCACACAAGTACACAAATATGATTTTTCAAACCGTTATGGTTAGGCATTGCCTATAGATGTAGTTCAAATTTGAATTAGGGTCATTAAATAGCTAGAAAATCACTTAAATGTCTTTAGAAGGTCAAATGACCCCTAGAATTTTCCAAATTTTCACATTACAGTTGTGGTAGCGCACGTTAAACGTAGAAAAATTTAAAGGCCGTAAGAGGAAGCTATCTCCCGTTCGTCATCAAACATGCATTGTTCCCTCTCGGAAACCACGAGCCTTCTAGTGAGTTGCTCCGGTTTGTGAGGGGTGTGTCCAAACTTTCATCAAACATGCCAATCTTTTAACCACATCATCTTGGTGGCATGACATTGCATCAAGCAAGGTTTCATGTTTTTCTCATCATTTTTTAATTTTTTGGAATTAAAATGCCATGGCACTCCATGCATACATATGCATGTGTCCATGTCGTGAGACCAATATGTTTGAAAATTCCTTCTAATTTACTGCACATGGAATTAACTCGCACACAAGTACACAAATATGATTTTTCAAACTGTTATGGTTAGGTGTTGGCTATAGATGTAGTTCAAATTTGAATTAGGGTCATTAAATGGCTACAAAATCACTTAAATGTCTTTAAAGAGTCAAATGACCCCTAGAATTTTCCAAATTTTCACATTACAGTTGTAGTAGTGCACGTTAAACGTAGAAACAATTTGAAGGCCGTAAGAGGAAGCAATTTCCTGTTCATCATCAAACATGCATTGTTCCCTCTCGGAACCACGAGCCTTCTAGTAAGTTGCTCCGGTTTGTGAGGCGTGTGTGTCCAAACTTTCGTCAAACATGCCAATTTGTTTACCACATCATCTTGGTGGCATGACATTGCATCAAGCAAGGTTCCATGTTTTTCTCATCATTTTTCAATTTTTTGGAATTAAAATGTCATGGCACTCCATGCATACATATGCATGTGTCCATGTCGTGAGACCAATATGTTTGAAAATTCCTTCTAATTTACTGCGCATGGAATTAACTCGCACACAAGTACACAAATATGATTTTTCAAACCGTTATGGTAGGCATTGCCTATAGATGTAGTTCAAATTTGAATTAGGGTCATTAAATAGCTAGAAAATCACTTAAATGTCTTTAAAAGGTCAAATGACCCCTAGAATTTTCCAAATTTTCACATTACAGTTGTAGTAGTGCACGTTAAACGTAGAAAAAAATTTAAAGGCCGTAAGAGGAAGCTATCTCCCGTTCGTCATCAAACATGCATTGTTCCCTCTCGGAAACCACGAGCCTTCTAGTGAGTTGCTCCGGTTTGTGAGGGGTGTGTGTCCAAACTTTCATCAAACATGCCAATCTTTTTACCACATCATCTTGGTGGCATGACATTACATCAAGCAAGGTTTCATGTTTTTCTCATCATTTTTTAATTTTTCGTAATTAAAATGCCATGACACTCCATGCATACATATGCATGTGTCCATGTCGTGAGACCAATATGTTTGAAAATTCCTTCTAATTTACTGCACATGGAATTAAATCGCACACTAGTACACAAATATGATTTTTCAAACCGTTATGCTTAGGTGTTGGCTATAGATGTAGTTCAAATTTGAATTAGGGTCATTAAATAGCTACAAAATCACTTAAATGTCTTTAAATAGTCAAATGACCCCTAGAATTTTCCAAATTTTCACATTACAGTTGTAGTAGTGCACGTTAAACGTAGAAACAATTTGAAGGCCGTAAGAGGAAGCAATTTCCTGTTCATCATCAAACATGCATTGTTCCCTCTCGGAACCACGAGCCTTCTAGTGAGTTGCTCCGGTTTGTGAGGCGTGTGTGTCCAAACTTTCCTCAAACATGCCAATTTGTTTACCACATCATCTTGGTGGCATGACATTGCATCAAGCAAGGTTTCATGTTTTTCTCATCATTTTTCAATTTTTTGGAATTAAAATGTCATGGCACTCCATGCATACATATGCATGTGTCCATGTCGTGAGACCAATATTTTTGAAAATTCCTTCTAATTTACTGCGCATGGAATTAACTCGCACACAAGTACACAAATATGATTTTTCAAACCGTTATGGTTAGGCATTGCCTATAGATGTAGTTCAAATTTGAATTAGGGTCATTAAATAGCTAGAAAATCACTTAAATGTCTTTAAAAGGCCAAATGACCCCTAGAATTTTCCAAATTTTCACATTACAGTTGTATTAGTGCACGTTAAACGTAGAAAAAAATTTAAAGGCCGTAAGAGGAAGCTATCTCCCGTTCGTCATCAAACATGCATTGTTCCCTCTCGGAAACCACGAGCCTTCTAGTGAGTTGCTCCGGTTTGTGAGGGGTGTGTGTCCAAACTTTCATCAAACATGCCAATCTTTTTACCACATCATCTTGGTGGCATGACATTACATCAAGCAAGGTTACATGTTTTTCTCATCATTTTTTAATTTTTTGGAATTAAAATGCCATGGCACTCCATGCATACATATGCATGTGTCCATGTCGTGAGACCAATATGTTTGAAAATTCCTTCTAATTTAGTGCACATGGAATTAACTCGCACACTAGTACACAAATATGATTTTTCAAACGGTTATGGTTAGGTGTTGCCTATAGATGTAGTTCATATTTGAATTAGGGTCATTAAATAGCTAGAAAATCACTTAAATGTCTTTGAAAGGTCAAATGACCCCAAGAATTTTCCAAATTTTCACATTACAGTTGTAGTAGTGCACGTTAAACGTAGAAAAAAAATTTAAAGGCCGTAAGAGGAAGCTATCTCCCGTTCGTCATCAAACATGCATTGTTCCCTCTCGGAAACCACGAGCCTTCTAGTGAGTTGCTCCGGTTTGTGAGGGGTGTGTGTCCAAACTTTCATCAAACATGCCAATCTTTTTACCACATCATCCTGGTGGCATGACATTACATCAAGCAAGGTTTCATGTTTTTCTCATCATTTTTTAATTTTTTGGAATTAAAATGCCATGGCACTCCATGCATACATATGCATGTGTCCATGTCGTGAGACCAATATGTTTGAAAATTCCTTCTAATTTACTGCGCATGGAATTAACTCGCACACAAGTACACAAATATGATTTTTCAAACCGTTATGGTTAGGCATTGCCTATAGATGTAGTTCAAATTTGAATTAGGGTCATTAAATAGCTAGAAAATCACTTAAATGTCTTTAGAAGGTCAAATGACCCCTAGAATTTTCCAAATTTTCACATTACAGTTGTGGTAGCGCACGTTAAACGTAGAAAAATTTAAAGGCCGTAAGAGGAAGCTATCTCCCGTTCGTCATCAAACATGCATTGTTCCCTCTCGGAAACCACGAGCCTTCTAGTGAGTTGCTCCGGTTTGTGAGGGGTGTGTCCAAACTTTCATCAAACATGCCAATCTTTTAACCACATCATCTTGGTGGCATGACATTGCATCAAGCAAGGTTTCATGTTTTTCTCATCATTTTTTAATTTTTTGGAATTAAAATGCCATGGCACTCCATGCATACATATGCATGTGTCCATGTCGTGAGACCAATATGTTTGAAAATTCCTTCTAATTTACTGCACATGGAATTAACTCGCACACAAGTACACAAATATGATTTTTCAAACCGTTATGGTTAGGTGTTGGCTATAGATGTAGTTCAAATTTGAATTAGGGTCATTAAATGGCTACAAAATCACTTAAATGTCTTTAAAGAGTCAAATGACCCCTAGAATTTTCCAAATTTTCACATTACAGTTGTAGTAGTGCACGTTAAACGTAGAAACAATTTGAAGGCCGTAAGAGGAAGCAATTTCCTGTTCATCATCAAACATGCATTGTTCCCTCTCGGAACCACGAGCCTTCTAGTAAGTTGCTCCGGTTTGTGAGGCGTGTGTGTCCAAACTTTCGTCAAACATGCCAATTTGTTTACCACATCATCTTGGTGGCATGACATTGCATCAAGCAAGGTTCCATGTTTTTCTCATCATTTTTCAATTTTTTGGAATTAAAATGTCATGGCACTCCATGCATACATATGCATGTGTCCATGTCGTGAGACCAATATGTTTGAAAATTCCTTCTAATTTACTGCGCATGGAATTAACTCGCACACAAGTACACAAATATGATTTTTCAAACCGTTATGGTAGGCATTGCCTATAGATGTAGTTCAAATTTGAATTAGGGTCATTAAATAGCTAGAAAATCACTTAAATGTCTTTAAAAGGTCAAATGACACCTAGAATTTTCCAAATTTTCACATTACAGTTGTAGTAGTGCACGTTAAACGTAGAAAAAAATTTAAAGGCCGTAAGAGGAAGCTATCTCCCGTTCGTCATCAAACATGCATTGTTCCCTCTCGGAAACCACGAGCCTTCTAGTGAGTTGCTCCGGTTTGTGAGGGGTGTGTGTCCAAACTTTCATCAAACATGCCAATCTTTTTACCACATCATCTTGGTGGCATGACATTACATCAAGCAAGGTTTCATGTTTTTCTCATCATTTTTTAATTTTTTGTAGTTAAAATGCCATGACACTCCATGCATACATATGCATGTGTCCATGTCGTGAGACCAATATGTTTGAAAATTCCTTCTAATTTACTGCACATGGAATTAACTCGCACACTAGTACACAAATATGATTTTTCAAACCGTTATGGTTAGGCGTTGCCTATAGATATAGTTCAAATTTGAATTAGGGTCATTAAATAGCTAGAAAATCACTTAAATGTCTTTAGAAGGTCAAATGACCCCTAGAATTTTCCAAATTTTCACATTACAGTTGTGGTAGCGCACGTTAAACGTAGAAAAAATTTAAAGGCCGTAAGAGGAAGCTATCTCCCGTTCGTCATCAAACATGCATTGTTCCCTCTCGGAAACCACGAGCCTTCTAGTGAGTTGCTTCGGTTTGTGAGGGGTGTGTGTCCAAACTTTCATCAAACATGCCAATTTTTTTACCACATCTTCTTGGTGGCATGACATTACATCAAGCAAGGTTTCATGTTTTTCTCATCATCTTTTAATTTTTTGGAATTAAAATGCCATGGCACTCCATGCATACATATGCATGTGTCAATGTCGTGAGACCAATATGTTTGAAAATTCCTTCTAATTTACTGCGCATGGAATTAACTCGCACACAAGTACACAAATATGATTTTTCAAACCGTTATGGTTAGGCATTGCCTATAGATGTAGTTCAAATTTGAATTAGGGTCATTAAATAGCTAGAAAATCACTTAAATGTCTTTAGAAGGTCAAATGACCGCTAGAATTTTCCAAATTTTCACATTACAGTTGTGGTAGCGCACGTTAAACGTAGAAAAAATTTAAAGGCCATAAGAGGAAGCTATCTCCCGTTCGTCATCAAACATGCATAGTTCCCTCCCGGAAACCACGAGCCTTCTAGTGAGTTGCTCCGGTTTGTGAGGTGTGTGTCCAAACTTTCATCAAACATGCCAATCTTTTAACCACATCATCGTGGTGGCATGACATTGCATCAAGCAAGGTTTCATGTTTTTCTCATCATTTTTTAATTTTTTGGAATTAAAATGCCATGGCACTCCATGCATACATATGCATGTGTCCATGTCGTGAGACCAATATGTTTGAAAATTCCTTCTAATTTACTGCACATGGAATTAACTCGCACACAAGTACACAAATATGATTTTTCAAACCGTTATGGTTAGGCGTTGCCTATAGATGTAGTTCAAATTTGAATTAGGGTCATTAAATAGCTAGAAAATCACTTAAAGGTCTTTAAAAGGTCAAATGACCCCTAGAATTTTCCAAATTTTCACATTACAGTTGTGGTAGTGCACGTTAAACGTAGAAAAAATTTAAAGGCCGTAAGAGGAAGCTATCTCCCGTTCGTCATCAAACATGCATTGTTCCCTCTCGGAAACCACGAGCCTTCTAGTGAGTTGCTCCGGTTTGTGAGGGGTGTGTCCAAACTTTCATCAAACATGCCAATCTTTTTACCACATCATCTTGGTGGCATGACATTACATCAAGCAAGGTTTCATGTTTTTCTCATCATTTTTTAATTTTTTGTAATTAAAATGCCATGGCACTCCATGCATACATATGCATGTGTCCATGTCGTGAGAACAATATGTTTGAAAATTCCTTCTAATTTACTGCACATGGAATTAACTCGCACACTAGTACACAAATATGATTTTTCAAACTGTTATGGTTAGGTGTTGCCTATAGATGTAGTTCAAATTTGAATTAGGGTCATTAAATAGCTAGAAAATCACTTAAATGTCTTTAAAAGGTGAAATGACCCCTAGAATTTTCCATATTTTCACATTACAGTTGTAGTAGTGCATGTTAAACGTAGAAAAAAATTAAAGGCCGTAAGAGGAAGCTATTCCCGTTCGTCATCAAACATGCATTGTTCCCTCTCGGAAACCACGAGCCTTCTAGTGAGTTGCTTCGGTTTGTGAGGGGTGTGTGTCCAAACTTTCATCAAACATGCCAATTTTTTTACCACATCATCTTGGTGGCATGACATTACATCAAGCAAGGTTTCATGTTTTTCTCATCATCTTTTAATTTTTTGGAATTAAAATGCCATGGCACTCCATGCATACATATGCATGTGTCCATATCGTGAGACCAATATGTTTGAAAATTCCTTCTAATTTACTGCACATGGAATTAACTCGCAAAGAAGTACACAAATATGATTTTTCAAACCGTTATGGTTAGGCGTTGCCTATAGATATAGTTCAAATTTGAATTAGTGTCATTAAATAGCTAGAAAATCACTTAAATGAATTTAGAAGGTCAAATGACCCCTAGAATTTTCCAAATTTTCACATTACAGTTGTGGTAGCGCACGTTAAACGTAGAAAAAATTTAAAGGCCGTAAGAGGAAGCTATCTCCCGTTCGTCATCAAACATGCATTGTTCCCTCTCGGAAACCACGAGCCTTCTAGTGAGTTGCTCCGGTTTGTGAGGGGTGTGTCCAAACTTTCATCAAACATGCCAATCTTTTAACCACATCATCTTGGTGGCATGACATTGCATCAAGCAAGGTTTCATGTTTTTCTCATCATTTTTTAATTTTTTGGAATTAAAATGCGATGGCACTCCATGCATACATATGCATGTGTCCATGTCGTGAGACCAATATGTTTGAAAATTCCTTCTAATTTACTGCACATGGAATTAACTCGCACACAAGTACACAAATATGATTTTTCAAACCGTTATGGTTAGGCGTTGCCTATAGATGTAGTTCAAATTTGAATTAGGGTCATTAAATAGCTAGAAAATCACTTAAACGTCTTTAAAAGGTCAAATGACCCCTAGAATTTTCCAAATTTTCACATTACAGTTGTGGTAGCGCACGTTAAACGTAGAAAAAATTTAAAGGCTGTAAGAGGAAGCAATTTCCCGTTCGTCATCAAACATGCATAGTTCCCTCTCGGAAACCACGAGCCTTCTAGTGAGTTGCTCCGGTTTGTGAGGTGTGTGTCCAAACTTTCGTCAAACATGCCAATTTGTTTACCACATCATCTTGGTGGCATGACATTGCATCAAGCAAGGTTTCATGTTTTTCTCATCATTTTTCAATTTTTTGGAATTAAAATGCCATGGCACTCCATGCATACATATGCATGTGTCCATGTCGTGAGACCAATATGTTTGAAAATTCCTTCTAATTTACTGCACATGGAATTAACTCGCACACAAGTACACAAATATGATTTTTCAAACCGTTATGGTTAGGCGTTGCCTATAGATGTAGTTCAAATTTGTATTAGGGTCATTAAATAGCTAGAAAATCACTTAAACGTCTTTAAAAGGTCAAATGACCCCTAGAATTTTCCAAATTTTCACATTACAGTTGTGGTAGTGCACGTTAAACGTAGAAAAAAATTAAAGGCTGTAAGAGGAAGCTATCTCCCGTTCGTCATAAAACATGCATTGTTCCCTCTCGGAAACCACGAGCCTTCTAGTGAGTTGCTCCGGTTTGTGAGGGGTGTGTCCAAACTTTCATCAAACATGCCAATCTTTTTACCACATCATCTTGGTGGCATGACATTACATCAAGCAAGGATTCATGTTTTTCCCATCATTTTTTAATTTTTTGTAATTAAAATGCCATGGCACTCCATGCATACATATGCATGTGTCCATGTCGTGAGACCAATATGTTTGAAAATTCCTTCTAATTTACTGCACATGGAATTAACTCGCACACTAGTACACAAATATGATTTTTCAAACTGTTATGGTTAGGTGTTGCCTATAGATGTAGTTCAAATTTGAATTAGGGTCATTAAATAGCTAGAAAATCACTTAAATGTCTTTAAAAGGTGAAATGACCCCTAGAATTTTCCAAATTTTCACATTACAGTTGTAGTAGTGCATGTTAAACGTAGAAAAAAATTAAAGGCCGTAAGAGGAAGCTATTCCCGTTCGTCATCAAACATGCATTGTTCCCTCTCGGAAACCACGAGCCTTCTAGTGAGTTGCTTCGGTTTGTGAGGGGTGTGTCTCCAAACTTTCATCAAACATGCCAATTTTTTTACCACATCATCTTGGTGGCATGACATTACATCAAGCAAGGTTTCATGTTTTTCTCATCATCTTTTAATTTTTTGGAATTAAAATGCCATGGCACTCCATGCATACATATGCATGTGTCCATGTCGTGAGACCAATATGTTTGAAAATTCCTTCTAATTTACTGCACATGGAATTAACTCGCAAAGAAGTACACAAATATGATTTTTCAAACCGTTATGGTTAGGCGTTGCCTATAGATATAGTTCAAATTTGAATTAGGGTCATTAAATAGCTAGAAAATCACTTAAATGTCTTTAGAAGGTCAAATGACCCCTAGAATTTTCCAAATTTTCACATTACAGTTGTGGTAGCGCACGTTAAACGTAGAAAAAATTTAAAGGCCGTAAGAGGAAGCTATCTCCCGTTCGTCATCAAACATGCATTGTTCCCTCTCGGAAACCACGAGCCTTCTAGTGAGTTGCTCCGGTTTGTGAGGGGTGTGTCCAAACTTTCATCAAACATGCCAATCTTTTAACCACATCATCTTGGTGGCATGACATTGCATCAAGCAAGGTTTCATGTTTTTCTCATCATTTTTTAATTTTTTGGAATTAAAATGCGATGGCACTCCATGCATACATATGCATGTGTCCATGTCGTGAGACCAATATGTTTGAAAATTCCTTCTAATTTACTGCACATGGAATTAAATCGCACACAAGTACACAAATATGATTTTTCAAACCGTTATGCTTAGGCGTTGCCTATGGATGTAGTTCAAATTTGAATTAGGGTCATTAAATAGCTAGAAAATCACTTAAATGTCTTTAAAAGGTCAAATGACCCCTGGAATTTTCCAAATTATCACATTACAGTTGTAGTAGTGCACGTTAAACGTAGAAAAAAATTTAAAGGCCGTAAGAGGAAGCTATCTCTTGTTCGTCATCAAACATGCATTTTTCCCTGTCGAAAACCACGAGCCTTCTAGTGAGTTGCTCTGGTTTGTGAGGGGTGTGTGTCCAAACATTCATCAAACATGCCAATCTTTTTACCACATTATCTTGGTGGCATGACATTACATCAAGCAAGGTTTCATGTTTTTCTCCTCATTTTTTAATTTTTTGGAATTAAAATGCCATGGCACTCCATGCATACATATGCATGTGTCCATGTCATGAGACCAATATGTTTGAAAATTCCTTCTAATTTACTGCACATGGAATTAACTCGCACACAAGTACACAAATATGATTTTTCAAACCGTTATGGTTAGGTGTTGGCTATAGATGTAGTTCAAATTTGAATTAGGGTCATTAAATGGCTACAAAATCACTTAAATGTCTTTAAAGAGTCAAATGACCCCTAGAATTTTCCAAATTTTCACATTACAATTGTAGTAGTGCACGTTAAACGTAGAAACAATTTGAAGGCCGTAAGAGGAAGCAATTTCCTGTTCATCATCAAACATGCACTGTTCCCTCTCGGAACCACGAGCCTTCTAGTGAGTTGCTCCGGTTTGTGAGGCATGTGTGTCCAAACTTTCGTCAAACATGCCAATTTGTTTACCACATCATCTTGGTGGCATGACATTGCATCAAGCAAGGTTTCATGTTTTTCTCATCATTTTTCAATTTTTTGGAATTAAAATGTCATGGCACTCCATGCATACATATGCATGTGTCCATGTCGTGAGACCAATATGTTTGAAAATTCCTTCTAATTTACTGCGCATGGAATTAACTCGCACACAAGTACACAAATATGATTTTTCAAACCGTTATGGTTAGGCTTTGCCTATAGATGTAGTTCAAATTTGAATTAGGGTCATTAAATAGCTAGAAAATCACTTAAATGTCTTTGAAAGGTCAAATGACCCCAAGAATTTTCCAAATTTTCACATTACAGTTGTAGTAGTGCACGTTAAACGTAGAAAAAAAATTTAAAGGCCGTAAGAGGAAGCTATCTCCCGTTCGTCATCAAACATGCATTGTTCCCTCTCGGAAACCACGAGCCTTCTAGTGAGTTGCTCCGGTTTGTGAGGGGTGTGTGTCCAAACTTTCATCAAACATGCCAATCTTTTTACAACATCATCCTGGTGGCATGACATTACATCAAGCAAGGTTTCATGTTTTTCTCATCATTTTTTAATTTTTTGGAATTAAAATGCCATGGCACTCCATGCATACATATGCATGTGTCCATGTCGTGAGACCAATATGTTTGAAAATTCCTTCTAATTTACTGCACATGGAATTAACTCGCACACTAGTACACAAATACGATTTTTCAAACTGTTATGGTTAGGTGTTGCCTATAGATGTAGTTCAAATTTGAATTAGGGTCATTAAATAGCTAGAAAATCACTTAAATGTCTTTAAAAGGTGAAATGACCCCTAGAATTTTCCAAATTTTCACATTACAGTTGTGGTAGCGCACGTTAAACGTAGAAAAATTTAAAGGCCGTAAGAGGAAGCTATCTCCCGTTCGTCATCAAACATGCATTGTTCCCTCTCGGAAACCACGAGCCTTCTAGTGAGTTGCTCCGGTTTGTGAGGGGTGTGTCCAAACTTTCATCAAACATGCCAATCTTTTAACCACATCATCTTGGTGGCATGACATTGCATCAAGCAAGGTTTCATGTTTTTCTCATCATTTTTTAATTTTTTGGAATTAAAATGCCATGGCACTCCATGCATACATATGCATGTGTCCATGTCGTGAGACCAATATGTTTGAAAATTCCTTCTAATTTACTGCACATGGAATTAACTCGCACACAAGTACACAAATATGATTTTTCAAACCGTTATGGTTAGGCGTTGCCTATAGATGTAGTTCAAATTTGAATTAGGGTCATTAAATGGCTACAAAATCACTTAAATGTCTTTAAAGAGTCAAATGACCCCTAGAATTTTCCAAATTTTCACATTACAGTTGTAGTAGGGCACGTTAAACGTAGAAACAATTTGAAGGCCGTAAGAGGAAGCAATTTCCCGTTCGTCATCAAACATGCATTGTTCCCTCTCGGAAACCACGAGCCTTCTAGTAAGTTGCTCCGGTTTGTGAGGCGTGTGTGTCCAAACTTTCGTCAAACATGCCAATCTTTTAACCACATCATCTTGGTGGCATGACATTGCATCAAGCAAGGTTTCATGTTTTTCTCATCATTTTTTAATTTTTTGGAATTAAAATGCCATGGCACTCCATGCATACATATGCATGTGTCCATGTCGTGAGACCAATATGTTTGAAAATTCCTTCTAATTTACTGCACATGGAATTAACTGGCACACAAGTACACAAATATGATTTTTCAAACCGTTATGGTTAGGTGTTGGCTATAGATGTAGTTCAAATTTGAATTAGGGTCATTAAATGGCTACAAAATCACTTAAATGTCTTTAAAGAGTCAAATGACCCCTAGAATTTTCCAAATTTTCACATTACAATTGTAGTAGTGCACGTTAAACGTAGAAACAATTTGAAGGCCGTAAGAGGAAGCAATTTCCTGTTCATCATCAAACATGCATTGTTCCCTCTCGGAACCACGAGCCTTCTAGTGAGTTGCTCCGGTTTGTGAGGCGTGTGTGTCCAAACTTTCGTCAAACATGCCAATTTGTTTACCACATCATCTTGGTGGCATGACATTGCATCAAGCAAGGTTTCATGTTTTTCTCATCATTTTTCAATTTTTTGGAATTAAAATGTCATGGCACTCCATGCATACATATGCATGTGTCCATGTCGTGAGACCAATATGTTTGAAAATTCCCTCTAATTTACTGCAGATGGAATTAACTCGCACACTAGTACACAAATATGATTTTTCAAACTGTTATGGTTAGGTGTTGCCTATAGATGTAGTTCAAATTTGAATTAGGGTCATTAAATAGCTAGAAAAAAACTTAAATGTCTTTAAAAGGTCAAATGACCCCTAGAATTTTCCAAATTTTCACATTACAGTTGTAGTAGTGCACGTTAAACGTAGAAAAAAAATTAAAGGCCGTAAGAGGAAGCTATCTCCCGTTCGTCATCAAACATGCATTGTTCCCTCTCGGAAACCACGAGCCTTCTAGTGAGTTGCTCCTGTTTGTGAGGGGTGTGTGTCCAAACTTTCATCAAACATGCCAATCTTTTTACCACATCATCTTGGTGGCATGACATTACATCAAGCAAGGTTTCATGTTTTTCTCATCATTTTTTAATTTTTTGGAATTAAAATGCCATGGCACTCCATGCATACATATGCATGTGTCCATGTCGTGAGACCAATATGTTTGAAAATTCCCTCTAATTTACTGCACATGGAATTAACTCGCACACTAGTACACAAATATGATTTTTCAAACTGTTATGGTTAGGTGTTGCCTATAGATGTAGTTCAAATTTGAATTAGGGTCATTAAATAGCTAGAAAATCACTTAAATGTCTTTAAAAGGTGAAATGACCCCTAGAATTTTCAAAATTTTCACATTACAGTTGTAGTAGTGCATGTTAAACGTAGAAAAAAATTACAGGCCGTAAGAGGAAGCTATCTCCCGTTCGTCATCAAACATGCATTGTTCCCTCTCGGAAACCACGAGCCTTCTAGTGAGTTGCTTCGGTTTGTGAGGGGTGTGTGTCCAAACTTTCATCAAACATGCCAATTTTTTTACCACATCATCTTGGTGGCATGACATTACATCAAGCAAGGTTTCATGTTTTTCTCATCATCTTTTAATTTTTTGGAATTAAAATGCCATGGCACTCCATGCATACATATGCATGTGTCCATGTCGTGAGACCAATATGTTTGAAAATTCCTTCTAATTTACTGCACATGGAATTAACTCGCAAAGAAGTACACAAATATGATTTTTCAAACCGTTATGGTTAGGCGTTGCCTATAGATATAGTTCAAATTTGAATTAGGGTCATTAAATAGCTAGAAAATCACTTAAATGTCTTTAGAAGGTCAAATGACCCCTAGAATTTTCCAAATTTTCACATTACAGTTGTGGTAGTGCACGTTAAACGTAGAAAAAAATTAAAGGCTGTAAGAGGAAGCTATCTCCCGTTCGTCATAAAACATGCATTGTTCCCTCTCGGAAACCACGAGCCTTCTAGTGAGTTGCTCCGGTTTGTGAGGGGTGTGTCCAAACTTTCATCAAACATGCCAATCTTTTAACCACATCATCTTGGTGGCATGACATTGCATCAAGCAAGGTTTCATGTTTTTCTCATCATTTTTTAATTTTTTGGAATTAAAATGCCATGGCACTCCATGCATACATATGCATGTGTCCATGTCGTGAGACCAATATGTTTGAAAATTCCTTCTAATTTACTGCACATGGAATTAACTCGCACACAAGTACACAAATATGATTTTTCAAACCGTTATGGTTAGGTGTTGGCTATAGATGTAGTTCAAATTTGAATTAGGGTCATTAAATGGCTACAAAATCACTTAAATGTCTTTAAAGAGTCAAATGACCCCTAGAATTTTCCAAATTTTCACATTACAGTTGTAGTAGTGCACGTTAAACGTAGAAACAATTTGAAGGCCGTAAGAGGAAGCAATTTCCTGTTCATCATCAAACATGCATTGTTCCCTCTCGGAACCACGAGCCTTCTAGTGAGTTGCTCCGGTTTGTGAGGCGTGTGTGTCCAAACTTTCGTCAAACATGCCAATTTGTTTACCACATCATCTTGGTGGCATGACATTGCATCAAGCAAGGTTTCATGTTTTTCTCATCATTTTTCAATTTTTTGGAATTAAAATGTCATGGCACTCCATGCATACATATGCATGTGTCCATGTCGTGAGACCAATATGTTTGAAAATTCCTTCTAATTTACTGCGCATGGAATTAACTCGCACACAAGTACACAAATATGATTTTTCAAACCGTTATGGTTAGGCATTGCCTATAGATGTAGTTCAAATTTGAATTAGGGTCATTAAATAGCTAGAAAATCACTTAAATGTCTTTAAAAGGTCAAATGACCCCTAGAATTTTCCAAATTTTCATATTACAGTTGTAGTAGTGCACGTTAAACGTAGAAAAAAAATTAAAGGCCGTAAGAGGAAGCTATCTCCCGTTCGTCATCAAACATGCATTGTTCCCTCTCGGAAACCACGAGCCTTCTAGTGAGTTGCTCCGGTTTGTGAGGGGTGTGTGTCCAAACTTTCATCAAACATGCCAATCTTTTTACCACATCATCTTGGTGGCATGACATTACATCAAGCATGGTTTCATGTTTTTCTCATCATTTTTTAATTTTTTGGAATTAAAATGCCATGGCACTCCATGCATACATATGCATGTGTCCATGTCGTGAGACCAATATGTTTGAAAATTCCTTCTAATTTACTGCACATGGAATTAACTCGCACACTAGTACACAAATATGATTTTTCAAACTATTATGGTTAGGTGTTGCCTATAGATGTAGTTCAAATTTGAATTAGGGTCATTAAATAGCTAGAAAATCACTTAAATGTCTTTAAAAGGTGAAATGACCCCTAGAATTTTCCAAATTTTCACATTACAGTTGTAGTAGTGCATGTTAAACGTAGAAAAAAATTAATGGCCGTAAGAGGAAGCTATCTCCCGTTCGTCATCAAACATGCATTGTTCCCTCTCGGAAACCACGAGCCTTCTAGTGAGTTGCTTCGGTTTGTGAGGGGTGTGTGTCCAAACTTTCATCAAACATGCCAATTTTTTTACCACATCATCTTGGTGGCATGACATTACATCAAGCAAGGTTTCATGTTTTTCTCATCATCTTTTAATTTTTTGGAATTAAAATGCCATGGCACTCCATGCATACATATGCATGTGTCCATGTCGTGAGACCAATATGTTTGAAAATTCCTTCTAATTTACTGCACATGGTATTAACTCGCAAAGAAGTACACAAATATGATTTTTCAAACCGTTATGGTTAGGCGTTGCCTATAGATATAGTTCAAATTTGAATTAGGGTCATTAAATAGCTAGAAAATCACTTAAATGTCTTTAGAAGGTCAAATGACCCCTAGAATTTTCCAAATTTTCACATTACAGTTGTGGTAGCGCACGTTAAACGTAGAAAAAATTTAAAGGCCGTAAGAGGAAGCTATCTCCCGTTCGTCATCAAACATGCATTGTTCCCTCTCGGAAACCACGAGCCTTCTAGTGAGTTGCTTCGGTTTGTGAGGGGTGTGTCCAAACTTTCATCAAACATGCCAATCTTTTAACCACATCATCTTGGTGGCATGACATTGCATCAAGCAAGGTTTCATGTTTTTCTCATCATTTTTTAATTTTTTGGAATTAAAATGCGATGGCACTCCATGCATACATATGCATGTGTCCATGTCGTGAGACCAATATGTTTGAAAATTCCTTCTAACTTACTGCACATGGAATTAAATCGCACACAAGTACACAAATATGATTTTTCAAACCGTTATGCTTAGGCGTTGCCTATGGATGTAGTTCAAATTTGAATTAGGGTCATTAAATATCTAGAAAATCACTTAAATGTCTTTAATAGGTCAAATGACCCCTAGAATTTTCCAAATTTTCACATTACAGTTTTAGTAGTGCATGTTAAACGTAGAAAAAATTTAAAGGCCGTAAGAGGAAGCTATCTCCCGTTCGTCATCAAACATGCATTGTTCTCTCTCAGAAACCACGAGCCTTCTAGTGAGTTGCTTCGGTTTGTGAGGGGTGTGTGTTCAAACTTTCATCAAACATGCCAATTTTTTTACCACATCATCTTGGTGGCATGACATTACATCAAGCAAGGTTTCATGTTTTTCTCATCATCTTTTAATTTTTTGGAATTAAAATGCCATGGCACTCCATGCATACATATGCATGTGTCCATGTCGTGAGACCAATATGTTTGAAAATTCCTTCTAATTTACTGCACATGGAATTAACTCGCAAAGAAGTACACAAATATGATTTTTCAAACCGTTATGGTTAGGCGTTGCCTATAGATATAGTTCAAATTTGAATTAGGGTCATTAAATAGCTAGAAAATCACTTAAATGTCTTTAGAAGGTCAAATGACCCCTAGAATTTTCCAAATTTTCCCATTACAGTTGTGGTAGCGCACGTTAAACGTAGAAAAAATTTAAAGGCCGTAAGAGGAAGCTATCTCCCGTTCGTCATCAAACATGCATTGTTCCCTCTCGGAAACCACGAGCCTTCTAGTGA
Source organism: Triticum aestivum (assembly GCF_018294505.1). Taxonomy (NCBI): domain Eukaryota; kingdom Viridiplantae; phylum Streptophyta; class Magnoliopsida; order Poales; family Poaceae; genus Triticum; species Triticum aestivum. The sequence goes on along the minus strand of NC_057808.1, from coordinate 527,015,193 downwards.
GTTGCTTCGGTTTGTGAGGGGTGTGTCCAAACTTTCATCAAACATGCCAATCTTTTAACCACATCATCTTGGTGGCATGACATTGCATCAAGCAAGGTTTCATGTTTTTCTCATCATTTTTTAATTTTTTGGAATTAAAATGCGATGGCACTCCATGCATACATATGCATGTGTCCATGTCGTGAGACCAATATGTTTGAAAATTCCTTCTAACTTACTGCACATGGAATTAAATCGCACACAAGTACACAAATATGATTTTTCAAACCGTTATGCTTAGGCGTTGGCTATAGATGTAGTTCAAATTTGAATTGGGGTCATTAAATGGCTACAAAATCACTTAAATGTCTTTAAAAGGTCAAATGAGCCCTAGAATTTTTCAAATTTTCACATTACAGTTGTATTAGTGCACGTCAAACGTAGAAAAAATTTGAAGGCCGTAAGAGGAAGCAATTTCCTGTTCATCATCAAACATGCATTGTTCCCTCTCGGAACCACGAGCCTTCTAGTGAGTTGCTCCGGTTTGTGAGGCGTGTGTGTCCAAACTTTCGTCAAACATGCCAATTTGTTTACCATATCATCTTAGTGGCATGACATTGCATCAAGCAAGGTTTCATGTTTTTCTCATCATTTTTTAATTTTTTGGAATTAAAATGTCATTGCACTCCATGCATACATATGCATGTGTCCATGTCGTGAGACCAATATGTTTGAAAATTCCTACTAATTTACTGCACATGGAATTAACTCGCACACAAGTACACAAATATGATTTTTCAAACCGTTATGGTTAGGCGTTGCCTATAGATGTAGTTCAAATTTGAATTAGGGTCATTAAATAGCTAGAAAATACCTTAAATGTCTTTAAAAGGTCAAATGACCCCTAGAATTTTCCAAATTTTCACATTACAGTTGTGGTAGTGCACGTTAAACGTAGAAAAAATTTAAAGGCCGTAAGAGGAAGCTATCTCCCGTTCGTCATCAAACATGAAATGTTCCCTCTCGGAAACCACGAGCCTTCTAGTGAGTTGCTCCGGTTTGTGAGGGGTGTGTGTCCAAACTTTCATCAAACATGCCAATCTTTTTACCACATCATCTTGGTGGCATGACATTACATCAAGCAAGGTTTCATGTTTTTCTCGTCATTTTTTAATTTTTTGGAATTAAAATGCCATGGCACTCCATGCATACATATGCATGTGTCCATGTCATGAGACCAATATGTTTGAAAATTCCTTCTAATTTACTGCACATGGAATTAACTCGCACACAAGTACACAAATATGATTTTTCAAACCGTTATGGTTAGGTGTTGGCTATAGATGTAGTTCAAATTTGAATTAGGGTCATTAAATGGCTACAAAATCACTTAAATGTCTTTAAAGAGTCAAATGACCCCTAGAATTTTCCAAACTTTCACATTACAGTTGTAGTAGTGCACGTTAAACGTAGAAACAATTCGAATGCATTAAGAGGAAGCAATTTCCTGTTCATCATCAAACATGCATTGTTACCTCTCGGAACCACGAGCCTTCTAGTGAGTTGCTCCGGTTTGTGAGGCGTGTGTGTCCAAACTTTCGTCAAACATGGCAATTTGTTTACCACATCATCTTGGTGGCATGACATTGCATCAAGCAAGGTTTCATGTTTTTCTCATCATTTTCAATTTTTTGGAATTAAAATGCCATGGCACTCCATGCATACATATGCATGTGTCCATGTCGTGAGACCAATATGTTTGAAAATTCCTTCTAAGTTACTGCGCATGGAATTAACTCGCACACAAGTACACAAATATGATTTTTCAAACCGTTATGGTTAGGCATTGCCTATAGATGTAGTTCAAATTTGAATTAGGGTCATTAAATAGCTAGAAAATCACTTAAATGTCTTTAAAAGGTCAAATGACCCCTAGAATTTTCCAAATTTTCACATTACAGTTGTAGTAGTGCACGTTAAACGTAGAAAAAATTTAAAGGCCGTAAGAGGAAGCTATCTCCCGTTCGTCATCAAACATGCATTGTTCCCTCTCGGAAACCACGAGCCTTCTAGTGAGTTGCTCCGGTTTGTGAGGGGTGTGTGTCCAAACTTTCATCAAACATGCCAATCTTTTTACCACATCATCTTGGTGGCATGACATTACATCAAGCAAGGTTTCATGTTTTTCTCATCATTTTTTAATTTTTTGGAATTAAAATGCCATGGCACTCCATGCATACATATGCATGTGTCCATGTCGTGGGACCAATATGTTTGAAAATTCCTTCTAATTTACTGCACATGGAATTAACTCGCACACTAGTACACAAATATGATTTTTCAAACTATTATGGTTAGGTGTTGCCTATAGATGTAGTTCAAATTTGAATTAGGGTCATTAAATAGCTAGAAAATCACTTAAATGTCTTTAAAAGGTGAAATGACCCCTAGAATTTTCCAAATTTTCACATTACAGTTGTAGTAGTGCATGTTAAACGTAGAAAAAAATTAAAGGCCGTAAGAGGAAGCTATCTCCCGTTCGTCATCAAACATGCATTGTTCCCTCTCGGAAACCACGAGCCTTCTAGTGAGTTGCTTCGGTTTGTGAGGGGTGTGTGTCCAAACTTTCATCAAACATGCCAATTTTTTTACCACATCATCTTGGTGGCATGACATTACATCAAGCAAGGTTTCATGTTTTTCTCATCATCTTTTAATTTTTTGGAATTAAAATGCCATGGCACTCCATGCATACATATGCATGTGTCCATGTCGTGAGACCAATATGTTTGAAAATTCCTTCTAATTTACTGCACATGGAATTAACTCGCAAAGAAGTACACAAATATGATTTTTCAAACCGTTATGGTTAGGCGTTGCCTATAGATATAGTTCAAATTTGAATTAGGGTCATTAAATATCTAGAAAATGACTTAAATGTCTTTAATAGGTCAAATGACCCCTAGAATTTTCCAAATTTTCACATTACAGTTTTAGTAGTGCATGTTAAACGTAGAAAAAATTTAAAGGCCGTAAGAGGAAGCTATCTCCCGTTCGTCATCAAACATGCATTGTTCCCTCTCAGAAACCACGAGCCTTCTAGTGAGTTGCTTCGGTTTGTGAGGGGTGTGTGTTCAAACTTTCATCAAACATGCCAATTTTTTTACCACATCATCTTGGTGGCATGACATTACATCAAGCAAGGTTTCAGGTTTTTCTCATCATCTTTTAATTTTTTGGAATTAAAATGCCATGGCACTCCATGCATACATATGCATGTGTCCATGTCGTGAGACCAATATGTTTGAAAATTCCTTCTAATTTACTGCACATGGAATTAACTCGCACACAAGTACACAAATATGATTTCTCAAACCGTTATGGTTAGGTGTTGGCTATAGATGTAGTTCAAATTTGAATTAGGGTCATTAAATGGCTACAAAATCACTTAAATGTCTTTAAAGAGTCAAATGACCCCTAGAATTTTCCAAATTTTCACATTACAGTTGTAGTAGTGCACGTTAAACGTAGAAACAATTTGAATGCCGTAAGAGGAAGCAATTTCCTGTTCATCATCAAACATGCATTGTTCCCTCTCGGAACCACGAGCCTTCTAGTGAGTTGCTCCGGTTTGTGAGGCGTGTGTGTCCAAACTTTCGTCAAACATGCCAATTTGTTTACCACATCATCTTGGTGGCATGACATTGCATCAAGCAATGTTTCATGTTTTTCTCATCATTTTTCAATTTTTTGGAATTAAAATGCCATGGCACTCCATGCATACATATGCATGTGTCCATGTCGTGAGACCAATATGTTTGAAAATTCCTTCTAAGTTACTGCGCATGGAATTAACTCGCACACAAGTACACAAATATGATTTTTCAAACCGTTATGGTTAGGCATTGCCTATAGATGTAGTTCAAATTTGAATTAGGGTCATTAAATAGCTAGAAAATCACTTAAATGTCTTTAAAAGGTCAAATGACCCCTAGAATTTTCCAAATTTTCACATTACAGTTGTAGTAGTGCACGTTAAACGTAGAAAAAATTTAAAGGCCGTAAGAGGAAGCTATCTCCCGTTCGTCATCAAACATGCATTGTTCCCTCTCGGAAACCACGAGCCTTCTAGTGAGTTGCTCCGGTTTGTGAGGGGTGTGTGTCCAAACTTTCATCAAACATGCCAATCTTTTTACCACATCATCTTGGTGGCATGACATTACATCAAGCAAGGTTTCATGTTTTTCTCATCATTTTTTAATTTTTTGGAATTAAAATGCCATGGCACTCCATGCATACATATGCATGTGTCCATGTCGTGAGACCAATATGTTTGAAAATTCCTTCTAATTTACTGCACATGGAATTAACTCGCACACTAGTACACAAATATGATTTTTCAAACTATTATGGTTAGGTGTTGCCTATAGATTTAGTTCAAATTTGAATTAGGGTCATTAAATAGCTAGAAAATCACTTAAATGTCTTTAAAAGGTGAAATGACCCCTAGAATTTTCCAAATTTTCACATTACAGTTGTAGTAGTGCATGTTAAACGTAGAAAAAAATTAAAGGCCGTAAGAGGAAGCTATCTCCCGTTCGTCATCAAACATGCATTGTTCCCTCTCGGAAACCACGAGCCTTCTAGTGAGTTGCTTCGGTTTGTGAGGGGTGTGTGTCCAAACTTTCATCAAACATGCCAATTTTTTTACCACATCATCTTGGTGGCATGACATTACATCAAGCAAGGTTTCATGTTTTTCTCATCATCTTTTAATTTTTTGGAATTAAAATGCCATGGCAGTCCATGCATACATATGCATGTGTCCATGTCGTGAGACCAATATGTTTGAAAATTCCTTCTAATTTACTGCACATGGAATTAACTCGCAAAGAAGTACACAAATATGATTTTTCAAACCGTTATGGTTAGGCGTTGCCTATAGATATAGTTCAAATTTGAATTAGGGTCATTAAATATCTAGAAAATCACTTAAATGTCTTTAATAGGTCAAATGACCCCTATAATTTTCCAAATTTTCAAATTACAGTTTTAGTAGTGCATGTTAAACGTAGAAAAAATTTAAAGGCCGTAAGAGGAAGCTATCTCCCGTTCGTCATCAAACATGCATTGTTCCCTCTTAGAAACCACGAGCCTTCTAGTGAGTTGCTTCGGTTTGTGAGGGGTGTGTGTTCAAACTTTCATCAAACATGCCAATTTTTTTACCACATCATCTTGGTGGCATGACATTACATCAAGCAAGGTTTCATGTTTTTCTCATCATCTTTTAATTTTTTGGAATTAAAATGCCATGGCACTCCATGCATACATATGCATGTGTCCATGTCGTGAGACCAATATGTTTGAAAATTCCTTCTAATTTACTGCACATGGAATTAACTCGCACACAAGTACACAAATATGATTTTTCAAACCGTTATGGTTAGGTGTTGGCTATAGATGTAGTTCAAATTTGAATTAGGGTCATTAAATGGCTACAAAATCACTTAAATGTCTTTAAAGAGTCAAATGACCCCTAGAATTTTCCAAATTTTCACATTACAGTTGTAGTAGTGCACGTTAAACGTAGAAACAATTTGAATGCCGTAAGAGGAAGCAATTTCCTGTTCATCATCAAACATGCATTGTTCCCTCTCGGAACCACGAGCCTTCTAGTGAGTTGCTCCGGTTTGTGAGGCGTGTGTGTCCAAACTTTCGTCAAACATGCCAATTTGTTTACCACATCATCTTGGTGGCATGACATTGCATCAAGCAAGGTTTCATGTTTTTCTCATCATTTTTCAATTTTTTGGAATTAAAACGCCATGGCACTCCATGCATACATATGCATGTGTCCATGTCGTGAGACCAATATGTTTGAAAATTCCTTCTAAGTTACTGCGCATGGAATTAACTCGCACACAAGTACACAAATATGATTTTTCAAACCGTTATGGTTAGGCATTGCCTATAGATGTAGTTCAAATTTGAATTAGGGTCATTAAATAGCTAGAAAATCACTTAAATGTCTTTAAAAGGTCAAATGACCCCTAGAATTTTCCAAATTTTCACATTACAGTTGTAGTAGTGCACGTTAAACGTAGAAAAAATTTAAAGGCCGTAAGAGGAAGCTATCTCCCGTTCGTCATCAAACATGACTTGTTCCCTCTCGGAAACCACGAGCCTTCTAGTGAGTTGCTCCGGTTTGTGAGGGGTGTGTGTCCAAACTTTCATCAAACATGCCAATCTTTTTACCACATCATCTTGGTGGCATGACATTACATCAAGCAAGGTTTCATGTTTTTCTCATCATTTTT
>NC_057808.1:527004473-527007079 GCF_018294505.1 Triticum aestivum | reverse complement strand
TCCATGCATACATATGCATGTGTCCATGTCGTGAGACCAATATGTTTGAAAATTCCTTCTAATTTACTGCACATGGAATTAACTCGCAAAGAAGTACACAAATATGATTTTTCAAACCGTTATGGTTAGGCGTTGCCTATAGATATAGTTCAAATTTGAATTAGGGTCATTAAATATCTAGAAAATCACTTAAATGTCTTTAATAGGTCAAATGACCCCTATAATTTTCCAAATTTTCAAATTACAGTTTTAGTAGTGCATGTTAAACGTAGAAAAAATTTAAAGGCCGTAAGAGGAAGCTATCTCCCGTTCGTCATCAAACATGCATTGTTCCCTCTTAGAAACCACGAGCCTTCTAGTGAGTTGCTTCGGTTTGTGAGGGGTGTGTGTTCAAACTTTCATCAAACATGCCAATTTTTTTACCACATCATCTTGGTGGCATGACATTACATCAAGCAAGGTTTCATGTTTTTCTCATCATCTTTTAATTTTTTGGAATTAAAATGCCATGGCACTCCATGCATACATATGCATGTGTCCATGTCGTGAGACCAATATGTTTGAAAATTCCTTCTAATTTACTGCACATGGAATTAACTCGCACACAAGTACACAAATATGATTTTTCAAACCGTTATGGTTAGGTGTTGGCTATAGATGTAGTTCAAATTTGAATTAGGGTCATTAAATGGCTACAAAATCACTTAAATGTCTTTAAAGAGTCAAATGACCCCTAGAATTTTCCAAATTTTCACATTACAGTTGTAGTAGTGCACGTTAAACGTAGAAACAATTTGAATGCCGTAAGAGGAAGCAATTTCCTGTTCATCATCAAACATGCATTGTTCCCTCTCGGAACCACGAGCCTTCTAGTGAGTTGCTCCGGTTTGTGAGGCGTGTGTGTCCAAACTTTCGTCAAACATGCCAATTTGTTTACCACATCATCTTGGTGGCATGACATTGCATCAAGCAAGGTTTCATGTTTTTCTCATCATTTTTCAATTTTTTGGAATTAAAACGCCATGGCACTCCATGCATACATATGCATGTGTCCATGTCGTGAGACCAATATGTTTGAAAATTCCTTCTAAGTTACTGCGCATGGAATTAACTCGCACACAAGTACACAAATATGATTTTTCAAACCGTTATGGTTAGGCATTGCCTATAGATGTAGTTCAAATTTGAATTAGGGTCATTAAATAGCTAGAAAATCACTTAAATGTCTTTAAAAGGTCAAATGACCCCTAGAATTTTCCAAATTTTCACATTACAGTTGTAGTAGTGCACGTTAAACGTAGAAAAAATTTAAAGGCCGTAAGAGGAAGCTATCTCCCGTTCGTCATCAAACATGACTTGTTCCCTCTCGGAAACCACGAGCCTTCTAGTGAGTTGCTCCGGTTTGTGAGGGGTGTGTGTCCAAACTTTCATCAAACATGCCAATCTTTTTACCACATCATCTTGGTGGCATGACATTACATCAAGCAAGGTTTCATGTTTTTCTCATCATTTTTTAATTTTTTGGAATTAAAATGCCATGGCACTCCATGCATACATATGCATGTGTCCATGTCGTGAGACCAATATGTTTGAAAATTCCTTCTAATTTACTGCACATGGAATTAACTCGCACACTAGTACACAAATATGATTTTTCAAACTATTATGGTTAGGTGTTGCCTATAGATGTAGTTCAAATTTGAATTAGGGTCATTAAATAGCTAGAAAATCACTTAAATGTCTTTAAAAGGTCAAATGACCCCTAGAATTTTCCAAATTTTCACATTACAGTTGTAGTAGTGCATGTTAAACATAGAAAAAAATTAAAGGCCGTAAGAGGAAGCTATCTCCCGTTCGTCATCAAACATGCATTGTTCCCTCTCGGAAACCACGAGCCTTCTAGTGAGTTGCTTCGGTTTGTGAGGGGTGTGTGTCCAAACTTTCATCAAACATGCCAATTTTTTTACCACATCATCTTGGTGGCATGACATTACATCAAGCAAGGTTTCATGTTTTTCTCATCATCTTTTAATTTTTTGGAATTAAAATGCCATGGCACTCCATGCATACATATGCATGTGTCCATGTCGTGAGACCAATATGTTTGAAAATTCCTTCTAAGTTACTGCGCATGGAATTAACTCGCACACAAGTACACAAATATGATTTTTCAAACCGTTATGGTTAGGCATTGCCTATAGATGTAGTTCAAATTTGAATTAGGGTCATTAAATAGCTAGAAAATCACTTAAATGTCTTTAAAAGGTCAAATGACCCCTAGAATTTTCCAAATTTTCACATTACAGTTGTAGTAGTGCACGTTAAACGTAGAAAAAATTTAAAGGCCGTAAGAGGAAGCTATCTCCCGTTCGTCATCAAACATGCATTGTTCCCTCTCGGAAACCACGAGCCTTCTAGTGAGTTGCTCCGGTTTGTGAGGGGTGTGTGTCCAAACTTTCATCAAACATGCCAATCTTTTTACCACATCATCTTGGTGGCATGACATTACATCAAGCAAGGTTTCATGTTTTTCTCATCATTTTTTAATTTTTTGGAATTAAAATGCCATGGCACTCCATGCATACATATGCATGTGTCCATGTCGT